>NC_020403.1:1413705-1415561 GCF_000321355.1 Plasmodium cynomolgi strain B
TATCGTTAAGAAAAAAATAATAAGTACAATAAAAAAAAAAATAAAAATAATAATAACAGTTTTAAAAAAATATAAAATGAATATATAAAAGGGCATGTAATAAAGGTAAAATAACGAATTTCCTAAATATTAAAAAAATTCATTTTCAATAGATACAAAAGAATGAATAATTAATTTTTTAAATATGTTAATAATTCTCCTTTTTTTTTTTTTATTTTAATTTAAATATGTAAATAATATTAATACCTTTTTATAAAATTATGCTTTTATTCTTTGTTACCCATGCCTAATTTATTTTATTTATTATTTTCTAGATTTGGCATTTCTAGGTTTTTTTTTTTTTTTCTTATATGTTATATTCTTGCAATTTTTTGCATGTTCTTAATTATTTTTTGTATTTTCTAATTTTTTTTGTTCTATATTTTTTTTTTTTTTTTTGTCTGTATTTTTTTTTTTTTTTGTTCTGTATTTTTTTTTTATTTTTTTGTTCTGTATTTTTTTTTTATTTTTTTGTTCTGTTATTTTTTTTTTTTTTTTTTGTTCTATTTTGTTCAGTTTTATTTTATTTCATTTTTTTCTTTTCGTGTCCTTATATTGTTGTTTTTTAATTTTAAGATTTTTCCCTTTTTGTCTTTTTTTTTTTTATTAATCTAGTGAAAAAATAAACTTTCATTTTTTTTAACCTATTTGACAAATAGTGGTTTTTTCATTACCTGGGAAGCAGATTAAAAAGTTGGCAATTTTTGCTATAAAAATGACATTTTACTGCGAACCTGCGCTTAATTTTTTAATTAGGTATGTTGTTTAAAACGTATAAAATTTTTACATGCCATGCAACAACTTTTTTTCTGAATTTTTACACGTATATTATTTGATGTTGCAATTAAAATAAAGTGTTCATGATCAAGTTGTATAAAAAAAAAAAATTTATGTTCAGATATTTCCTGTTGTAATAATAAATTAATAGTAAAAATACGTTTGTTTTTAATGTATAATGCTAAGAAATTGACCAAAAAAATAGTTTATACTTTATGTACAAAATTTCTTTTTTGAGGCGGATAAATTCACATGTATAAAGGGTAAAACAATAAGTTGCATAACTTTGCATGAATATTTTTTATTATTAGTCATGCTGAACATTTTTTCCATGAACGCTGCGGGATATGAAAAATAAAAGAAAAGGGAAAAAATTGTAAGTAGAAAATTATTCTTCGCGTTAAATACAAGAAAAACGAGTAATTTAAAAATGCACAACCGTTTTTAATATTATTAATCTGGGGTATAAATAAATTAAATTATTCTTTATGGTAAGGGTAGGAAAATGCGTATTAAATAGAAAAAAATTAATTGAAAAAATGAATAAATAGTTATATTGAATTTTATATAAGGTAATAAAATGTAAAGATAATTTCAATGCGCCCCTAAGCATCAATTTTGTTTCTAATTAGCATTTCGCCAAAAAAATTAGAACATTAATAATAGTACTTCAGTTCTTAATACGAAAAGGTATAGAACTGAAACAAAATAATTTACAAAATTTATTTTTTTCATAAAATAAAAAAAGGGTTCCTTAAGTATGACATGTCATCTCTCTAAATTGCGCATAATAGATGATATTCAAAAGTGATAAAATGTGAAACAGTTTACCTGTATATAAGGTAGTTAAGGCTGATTTGCTTAGAAAAGAACTGCCCTAAAAAATTATTAATCGTGTTAAACGTACCAAGCGATCACGTAATTATGGTAGTGGACTCTCTTACTTTTTTTGAAATACACATTTTAACACAGTTTGTAAGTGGGATACTTTTACGAATAAGCGAATACCCCCCGAAAATGTAAATGGTATTATAACTTTG
>NC_020403.1:1415571-1419295 GCF_000321355.1 Plasmodium cynomolgi strain B
GTAGCCATCCACAAAAGTAAATAGCATCATTGTTCTTATTACTATTCCGTCTATTATTATATTATTAATTTGATTCTTTTTATTTATTTTGTATAAAGTTAGAAATTTTACTTATTGGAAATATAATTATCATAATAAAATTCTAATTATACACCTGCAAATAAAAATTATTATAATAAAATTACTGTATTATTAATATTTAATTTTTTCCCTTATTATTTGTATACTACATTGTGTTCATGCATAAGTGCTCAAAAAAGGAAGAAACAAAACATGAAGGAATGATTAAATCAAGAAATACAAAATTTGATAAGCATAACTAATATATCTCATCAAAATGATAGGAACAGAAAGCATCATATGTACATCAGCAATCTTTGCAGATTTATCAGTATGAATTTCACTTATTTGTTCATATAACCAATAACGTATGCAATTGCAGTAATTATAACTTTCGGAATCACCCGCTTGACTTAACTTATCTAAATGAGGTTCTAGTTTAATGCAAAGTTCTTTGACTTCTCTACATTTGGAGCTTAGATTATTATCGATTCCATTACAAAGTTGATCAAAATCAGAAGATTCACTAAGTTGTGAAAAGAAATCTTCTTCATGAATTATATAAAGTGCTACAGCTTTTTCAGCATCCTCCTGATAAGAATCATGAAAAGGTTAACAGATTGGTACCAATGGTATGGTTCTAATAATAGAATTTTTCTTTTGTTTCAAGTCAAAGTTCTTATATAATTAGTAATGTACAAATAAAAACTTATATTCATATATACAATGTTTTCCCAGGAAATGTGATCATTTATTTTGGATATTATTTAAATTCAATAAAACGTAATATATTTTTAAACTATACGCATTGATATAAAATAGGTACTATATATAATGTTCCATCAATAAATTTTTACGCAGACCTTTTCCTTATACACAGCACTTAAAAAAAGCGTTCACTTTTTGCCACTCAATTTTAAGGTTATTATAAAAAAAATTGTTATTATATTATTTATAATAAAGCAAAATAGCACTATTATATATCATAAAACTAGAATAAAAATGTAGCAGATTGAAGTCTTAAACTAAATATAAACAATATTGTAAATCCTAAAACATTTAATTCACGTATATATTATATAATTCTGGTAACGATAAGTAAAAGAAATTATTTAAAGCACATATATTGAAATATATATTTTAGGTTTTCTAGGAATGCGTAAATATTCTTTAAAGAAAATTACAATGATTTGATTGTCGTTAAAAAACATTTCATTATGACAGAAATACGGTTATTTCTGTGAAATCATCATAACATTAATATGATGTAGTTATATTTTTCCATTAGTGATTGAGACGAAATAAAAGAAACCTAAAAATCTATTCATATTTTTATAGTTTTTTTATATAATTGTTTTTTTTTATTAGGTAATAATAGCACTATATAATTCAGCTATTCCGTAAAAAATATATATTTATTTTTTTAGGCTAAATTTAATGCCATTTTATTTGATTCTTTTTTATGCCCCTACATAAATATACTAGTTGTTACAATGACTAATATATCTATAAAATTTTCATGAATGTTAAGAGATAGGAGCTCTAATATAACATATGGAATATGTACAATCGTAAAGTATAATGTGCGCATAACACATTATAACAACTATACGTTGTCCTTTTTAAGAGATAAAATAGCGTTTTATTTTGGGGGAGGGGGGGAATGGTCTAGGAAAATTATGTTATCATAATCCACTTTTTTTTAAAAAGTACAAAATAATTCACAAAATATTCTTAAGTCAGTATTATTAAACTTTTTTTTCGGTACAAGGTGTGCAAAAAATCTGTTTACGTCTTTTTATAAGACAATGATTGAGCGCACTTTCATTTAAAAAGCTTTATTAAAGCACGTAATGTGTAACATTAAAGACTTGTGTACTGTGTGGAATAACCATAACAATCTAAAAAACTACATATATCCCTATATGTAATTAACATATCATAAAAATAGTTTAAATCTAAACCCTAAACCTTAGCATTTCACAAAAAAAGTTAGAACATTAAAAATAGTTCATCAGTTCTTAATACGAAAAGATAGAGAATTGAAACAGAATAATTTACAAATTTTATTTTTTTTCATAATATGAAAAAAAAAAGGGTTCCTTACGTATCGCTTGTTATCTCTCTAAATTTCGCATAATGGATGATATGCAAAAATGGTAAAATGTGAAACAATTTACCTGTATATGAGGTAGTTAGGGCTGATTTGCTTAGAAAGGAACTGCCCTAAAAAATTATTAATTCTTTTAAACGTACTACGCAATCACGTAATTATGGTAGTGGACTCTCTTACTTTTTTGGAATTACACATTTTAACACAGTTTGTAAGTAGGGTACTTTTACGAATAAACGAATACCCCCCGAAAATATAAATGGTATTATAACTGTGTAAATAATTATGCTAATGCTACAAGAGGGGGATAAAAGCATTCTTTTATAGGCTGGGCGGAAATGTAGGTGCATATTATTATAAAATTAATAAATAGTTTTCTTATATTATTAAAGATTAAAAAGAAGTGCTACAGGAAAGACGCACATACAGTTTTATTAGGGTGCAGTTCATTGTGCAAGTTGCGCAATTATTCGTAGTGTTGATGGGAACGGTTTCTATCCTCTCACGCATTTTAGTACTGCGCTTTACATATTCCGTGTTTCATTTTATTCTAATCTAAAGTACACGTTTTCACTTCACATGTTAGAAACGGAAGTGCTACATATGTACGCATGTGTCCATGTGTTTATAAGCAAACTGAACAGATAAATTAAACAAATCGGTGCAATGTAAAGTAGCACAGTGATTATAATCATTAGTCATTATTTATTTTTTGAATGATAGTAAAACGAGAAAAAATGTAGACAGCTACCTATTAAAAATATTAGTGTAGGGTGCAAATGTTTTTATCCATATACTCATAATAAATATAAACTAAAAAAAAGAAGTTACGTTTATATTCATGATTTTAGGGATGATTATTCCTTTATGAGTGTAAAAGTGTAAAAAATAACAAGTAATAAAAGCTACATCATAAATATACACATATATGTAAGCCGTTGCACAGTTCCTTTTAAGATCTAATAAGATGTAATCCACATTAGACGACATAACACTGTTTGTCACAGTTCAAAGTTGCTTCATATGTGAGCGAAATTACAGAAATGTGTAAATACTCTGTTACATGCATAATGGCTAAACCGAAGCGAGAATATGCTGAATAGTTCCAGAGTTTATTGCACATCTGATTAAGATATAATTCTTGCAAATTATGGAAAATTTTTCAAACTCGGGTAGTAAAGGGGTACGGTTTTACAGTGTATGTATTTTACAAATTAAAACAAATAATATGTTGTCATAAGGAAATTTCATTGTATTGGCCTTACCTTATTAGCACAGAGGTATACTTTCTTTCTGTATGTGAAAGCACATTTGGGGATTGACAAAGTAAAAACCGTTATTTTAATAATTCTATTGCTGGAAAACCTGATGGAGGTGCGGCGGGAATGGCGACATGTGCGTATAAATATATTTGTGTGCTTTTATTTTTTCGTGGGATTGAACTTTTTATGATCAACTATTTTGAAGTTATCATCCGATGCTTAAATGAAAGGGTAGTAATGGTAAAGCATTTTTCTGAAGCAGATTAACATAAAAAGGTTCACTAATTTT
>NC_020403.1:1419305-1425029 GCF_000321355.1 Plasmodium cynomolgi strain B
AAATGTTTCAAGCTAAATCTAGCAGTAAGACATTTCACTAACCGAAAAAAAAAAAAAAGAATAAATCAGACACTTGTTAAAAATGTTTCATAGAAAAACATTTATGAAAAAAAAAATATGTAATTATTTTCATGTATAAAATATTTTACATATTCAATGATGTCCATAATCCTTTTTGTTACTAAATAGAGAGTGAGATTATTTTACGGGTATACCTTTAAATGAAATTATTAAAAATACATGCAATCTATATTTTTTTTCAGGGAAAAAAAAATATATATATATCCTTTTTTTTTTCTATTTATTTTGTTTCCAGTCTTTTTTATTTGTACATGTATTTTTCCTTTTTTGTTTTATGTGCTCTTTTAGGAAAATATAATTATTAAATTTTATAAATTAAGAAAAATAAAATTTTGGCTTCGAAATGTTCTTATAAAAGACATTTTAAACTATCAAATAAATTGCGTTCCATGATATTAAAATAGCAATTTTATGTTACTAAATTGTTATGAATTACTAAGCGAGGCAAGGTCGTTATATTTTTTTTGTATTTTAGAAAAAGCCAAAAAAAGACGCAATTATTTTGAATAACAAATTCTAATGTATAGTTATACGTAAATATATTTTTGTTCTACATTCCTGGATGTTTACAAAAAATTATAAGACAGCATTTCATCCATTTTACTTTCTCCTTTTATGTAGGTCAATTTTAATTCGCTTCAATATGTACGCATGTACGTTAGTATATATTATCCTCTTGAATATCCATCTGGTGTCTTATGAAGGGACACGAAGGAACTGTTCTGTTGAGTTCACTATCTGCGAATTAACACCCTTTTTCATCGAACAAAAACCCAACCATAAATAAGTAAAAGTTCTTCTGCTAAGCGCAAAAATTGGGTCTTAGAATAAGCACTATTAAGGCAAAAGAAAGCATAAACCTTTTTTCTTTTTATGAAAATATGTTTATTCTTGCTTTTATAGTTAATCTATAAGCTGTTGTGTAATAATTTGTCACAACGAAGTAAGTGCCGTGAGACACGCCCCCCTCTTTTTGTTACTCTTCATGGACTTTATTATAGCTTTGGTGGTATAATAATAAGAACTCCTCTGAAAAGGCAAAAAACTTGGTGGACATAATAATATTTAAAAAATACATCAACGGGGATAACTGGAATAATAGAAAAAGGAGGTGATAAAATGGGGGGGGAAAAAAAATATATATCGTTCCTGAAAAACATACTATTTATCGGTTTCATCCTGCACATATGGCATATTATACTAGATATGATTTTTCCATTTTTATATTGTTACCAGTGAGGTTGGTATACAAATGAGAAAAAAGAGCGATTGCAAAAATTAACAGGTTTAAGAATGCTGTCCAGCAGCTTTACATAGTTACAAATAAATTTACCATTTTAAAAATGGGGACCCTTAAAATGATATATTTCCGGGAAAGATTAATTACCTGCCCTATTCCTAAAAAAAGTTACGCAAAATGAAATGGGGCATATATTTATAAAGCGCTAATTGTTTATATATGTGCATTTTTAAAATATATTGATACAATTGAACACAAAAAAAAAAAAAAAAGATAAACTGGAGATATATAGTTTCTTTCAATATATCACCCAATTATGCCTACATAATTAGGTAGCATTTCTGAAAATTAGGACTACCTTCAAAACTTTTGGGGGAATGAAAGACGATAAAACGGATAAGTAGAATATTCTAATAATTAATTGAACTGGTAAGTATCTTTTAGCCATTTTTAGCACCAATGTGACATCTAACGATGTTCGTAAGGACATATAATGTGTTCAGCATTATTAAGAAATGCTCAATAAAAGGGGTAAGCATAATATTTCCTCAGTCTTTTTTGTAGCAATGAATTCACATGAGGCATATATGGTTGTGCATTTTTGGAAGTCTAAAGAAGTAATCCAACAGATTATTTATGTATTAAAACATCTTTTTAGAATTCTGTTTTTTCTAAAATGGTAATATATTAAAAGGTGCAACTTATATATTGCTCAATTACCCTAGATTTTCAACATTTAATATGGGTTTAACCCTATTAATTGTGCTTCTAATCCTTTTGCTATTATTTCTTATAACTGTACAGTTCCTTGCGTGTTTTATTTGTGCAATCTAAATGAAGTTAAAAACAAAAAAGGAAAAATCGTCAATCATTAAGGTGGAAAAAAAAGGGAAAAGAGTTTCAGAGATGCTTAATAAATATAAGGACGAAACGTTGATAAGATAGAGCAGTAAATGTAGCATATAAAACGTTATCAAATTCGTCGGGTACCCATTTGTCTACATGGACGTATCATTTATTTCCACAAAGGACAATCATTACATGCGTTTAAATATTTACAGAGGAAGAGCCATGGAGAAATAAGGAATGCCCACGAAAAAAAAAAAGATATGAGCAAATTCAAATTTCTGCGAAACGTTTAAACCTATGCTACAGACACACATACATAGTACCACGGAAGACGTAACAAAGCTAGCTTTGAACAATACCACATTAAAATAATAGCTAAAATAAGTAAAAAAAAAAATATATATATAAGAAAGAACTTATAAAATGTGCATTAAATGGAAAAAGAACCAATAATTAAATGTGAAGAGGGTAGGTGTTACAAGTGCTACTACACACATGTAAAGTCATCTGCACATATAAAACAGAAAAGGAAGAAATACACTATTTTTTGTTTTAACAAAGGGTGATGAAATAACATACACCTTTCGCTAAAGAAAAATAGAAATGAGTTTTCATAAAACAATTTGAACAAATCCGTAAAAGATAGAATCAGCCATCAAACTTTAGGAAAAAAGCATTATTTAATGCAATCTTGTATATAGCGATTTTACTTATAAATAAAACAAATAGGTGTTAGCAGTTTTCACCAAAAGGTGCATTAAAATGTAAAAAAAAAAAAAAAAAGAATTTTCCTGGAAGTTATATTTTTGCCCAGTAATGGTATATAATTAATGATCAAACATGTGGGAATAAAGCACATAGGATTTATTTATCTTATGGGGCGGTATATTTAAAGCAGGAATAAACAAAACCATTCGGAATAAAGGGAAAATAAAAAAAGTATAATTAAAATGTAATACTCTCATGTCCATATTTGGAATAAATATACGTTCACAATGTATATGTAAAAAGTTATATCTAATAAATTTTTGAACAAAAAAATTAATGACTTAAAGGGCCATTTTGGTAGGATTACGTTAATCTACGTTTTTACCCACCAACTTACATTTTCTGTAATATTTACTCATACTATTGCACTTTTTAAGCTTAACCAAATAGTAAGTTGTCACTATAATGCCTACTACAATTGTTGAACAAATAGCTACCTCACCCATTCGTAAAGCTATAAGTGCAAAAGAAGATATGATGAAGGCAAAGGGTGGAAGCAGTATTTTATGATTGTTTATATAGTGTAGTAATTTGCCAAAGTTACTCTTATGTTTAACTGAGACGTCGTTAGTAATGGCATTATATTTCAAGGAACGTAACAATGCTACCTCAAAATTTGAATCCATTTTTTTCAAAAAATAGATCAGGTTAGATAGAGTAGTTCTCTTTCTTGGTTTACTGCAATGTGACACAATTTCAGGGTATGTTTGGTCGTATTCATTAGGTTCCGTTAAGTAGTAATCATAACGCTCTGTTTTGTCATATGGATTATGATGACGGTTATTGTATTTTAGTGAGTCAAAGGATTTATCAAAGCTATCGTCATAATTGAAATGGTTATCTCGTTTTTTAGATTTATTACGATATTTTCGTGGATTTCTTTTATTACGAAAATTCTCATTACTATCATATTCTACCGTGTTTATAAATTTTCTTTTTTTTAAAACCATAATCTCGCATGTCCTCTATATCTGTTTCACCCTTCAATAGTCTTCCATTTCTTAGGTTGAATGGCGAACTAGTAAGCTTCTCATTTTTATCCCATGATTTACAAAATTTAGAAAACTAAAAATTATGAAAAGGGCGTGAATTATTAAAAGGATGAAGGCATAATTAAACTTCATCATCAACAAAGCGATTCTTTTTAAAACTAAAACGTAAAATAACGAAAATGACTTGAATTTTTTTTTAACTATAAATTATTAGCATACATACCTCATTTCCATATTGTAATGTCCATACTGAAAGGGCATACGTAAAAAACTTAATAAACTGGAGCATTTTTTTCTCTTTGTCCTTTCGCAAAATATCTATTTAAAAGAGTTACTTCATTAGCAATGACAAAGTATGTTATCTAAGTGATATTCCCTGCAACAAAATGTATAATCTATGTTGTATTATGATAGAATGTAATATATACTACATTTTCTTTGTTTATCTCTGGAATTTTTCCCGAAAGCAATTTTTTCAAAAAACAAAAAAAAAAAAAAAAAAAAAAACTTTAATATTTTTTTAAAAAATAATTTTTTTTTTTTTTTTATTTTATTTCATTTAATGCAATTTTCTCATTGGGTAAGCTTTACAAAAGAGTTAACAAATGGTAAAGAGCAAGAAAGTAGAAATATGTAAAATAATGAGATTCACCAGAGTTGCAAAGAAAATTACTTCGAATGTACTTTTGTAAATATATAATATTGCAACGAAGGGTAATAACGTACTGTATATTACGCTACTGTGTAATAGTAATCCGCTTTCGTTTACCCCATTAGGAGGAGATATAATATTGAACAAAAACTAGAAGCGGTATTGCCATTATTTTATTATTTACATGCAAAATAAATTGAGGGAATTTGCCATTTTAAAATACTTTTTTGGTATTGTGAACTTTTTAAGAAGTATTCAATGTCGTACCGCAAATGGTATTTTTATTTATTATTTGTTGAAAAGATAGTAGATAAAAATTAAAAGGGAAAAAAAAAAAAAAAACAACTGGTCTTATAATAAAAAAAGAGGAAATTTTTAAGAATCCAATGCCCCCACTATTGCATAGATCTGGCAAAACCGTAGCAGAATTCCATGTAGGTACATTTTTTAAAAATAAAATTAAATGATATAGCTAAATTTTTAAGGAAAAACTAAATGTACAAATAAATGATATTTTTGTGTTTACAGTTAATAAGGGGGGGAAATGAAAAATTCTTTAGCTTTTCTTTGTTCAGTTTTGATTTTTTTAAATAGTTTTAGTAGGGTAGTCAGAGAACAAATTTAACAAATCAAAAAATATACCTAAGAAAAAGATTTTTACGAACACGAGTTGTATTAAAAAAATACCCTTCTTATATATGTGCTGTTACTGCCTGTAGGAAGCATAGAAAGCATATACAACAGTAATGAACAGCTTATTTATAAAAACAAAACATTGAACTAACGTAAACACCAATATAAGTAATCAAATAAGAAATGATGATGGCACATTTTGTATCATATATATATGTCTATACATTTTTGCTACGACGCACTGTCAACCATACCCAACGGGGAAAGTAAAGCGTTCGCAAAAGAACACTTTTGCTAATTAGGGAGTCTCAAGAAATTCCACGAAATTTGCAAAATACGCTTTTTTTTTTATTAGTTTTACTACAAATCTTTATATCAAAGATAAAACGTTTTTTTTTTTTAAGTTGCTCCGTTTCTGAACAAATGTTTCTTTTTAATTATGTGCTACATATATGAATATAGCATCAGTATATATACCTACATAAAGATAAAAAGCTAAATGTTATACA
>NC_020403.1:1425189-1432487 GCF_000321355.1 Plasmodium cynomolgi strain B
TAAATACATGAAAAAGGGGTTTAAAAAAACACATTTTCATTTACCAGAATTAGGGAAATCATATTAATTATTTAAATTAGGGGTACAAACAGAAACAATTATTTTGGGGGGGAAGGAGCGTAAATCAATACTGAAGAGAATTCTTTATACATATGATCGAAGCGAACACCGTTCTCATGAAATGCACACATATATATATAAATATTGGAGGTGTGCGAGCGTGTACTTCCTTCAAGTGTGCAGTGTTGATATATTCTCAAAAAATGATTCGGCTCACTTGCAAAATAATCACAAAGCATCATCTTTCTTAACGTCCGGTGATGACTCCGCGGCTTGTGTGCTATTATGTTCATACAATTCTTTATATCTAGTGTTATTAGTGCACTTGATATATTTATAGCTCACGTATATTAAGGCGCATAAAACCATTGCAGCTGTGGAAGCAACACTAAAATGATCAAAATTGAAAAAATAAACCAGGATTGTGTAGATACTGTATGATAAAACTGGATAAATAACAATTAAGTAATTCTTCAATTTTTTTAAAAGTAATTTGACACTTATTTCATCCATCATAATTTCCGATGTTAGCACCTTTATTAGGGACTTTTCATACAATTTGTCAAATTTTTTCATGTAATTCATTGTCCACGTGAAAACAGGTTTTAACAATAAATCATAACATTTTTTAAGTGAGGATAACTCTTTCTTTAAAGGTTCGCGTTCTTTTTCACTCGGGTTAACAGATTTCAGTGAATGATACAATTTCAGGCCATTATGTTTAAAAAAATCTTTAAAAGTGGCAATTGATTCGAAGTCATGGCCAAAGTCGAAACAGGAGGTATCACTAAATTCCTTTTCTGCTTCCTGTTCGACCTCCTTAGTGTTAATGCTATTGGCGATACCCGTGGTAGTACTATAATATGAATTATAATAATATTTTGGTATGTCCTCTTCCTTTAATTTTTCAAAAAAATCAAAAATTTTAAATAAATTCAATTTTTTAAAATAGCTGAAAAATTTTTGTAGATTTACTGGCTTTTCGCTATTACTATAATACTTTGAACTTGTTAATTTGTCTTCATCATTGGTATCATATTCTAGAGATCCTTTTGATTTTCTATACTGACTACTACCATCGTATAACAATGATTTCTTTGATTTTTCATCTAATATCCCAAAGAATTAAGTGATTTTTGATCAAAATTTTCAAAATCCATTGAAGATAAAGATTTTTTAATCTTTTTACTCAATTGCTGTAGAGAGGATATATTCTGTAAAATGCCACCTTTTTCTAACATGGTATTAAATCGTTTTTCAAAATCTTCATCATTTTCATTCACTATTTCTAGCAGTTTTTTTCTTAGGAGTTTGTACTTTTCTTTGGGTTCTTCTTCTACAGCTAATTTGCCTTTTAATAATCTATTAGTCCTTCCATTATATGCGTCCTTTTGGTATACGTGGCCATTCGTCCCCCCTGGTTTGCCACAGGTATTGTTTAGCTAAAAATTAGAAGGTGGAAAAAAGGACGAAAATATTGAAGGCGTAGAAAAGTATAAGAAAATATATAAATAGTATTACGATGTGTTATAGCATGATTAATTTATCTCTGCTTCTTTACATGTCCTACCTCATAAAAAAATGTACATAACCATATTAACAAGGTAAAGATAAGGTAAAAAAATCAAGCTTTTGGTCCTTTCTTTCCTATGCATATTTTGTATAAGTCGCTTAAATTGTTATTGTATACTACTCTTTTGGGACATTATAATGGATTATTTAAGTTAATCACATTTTTTTTAAAGCATTTACTAGTCAAGTTTTGGCTACGAATAACAGTTTTATCATCATTATCTATGACTTTCCATGGCTTATTTTGTTTCAAAAACGCTTTAAATTTTACCTCCAATAATTATATAAATTTTTTTTAACTATGTATGACACGTAAAGGGTGGGGAAGTAATATTTTAAATAAAGATATTTTAGCTTAAGGATAAAAAACAAAAACTATACGATTTTTTTAAATACTACTAGGTGTAAATAATTTAAATTTAAGGAGTTGCATTGAACTGTGTTGAAATGAGAAAATCTTATATTTTTTATTGCGTAATTTTAAGCCTTTAGAAATAGTATACATGAAAAATATGCATACGTGAATTAATAATATTTTGTATCATAATTTTTACTACATGTTATATGTGCGTTACGTAATTAGAAAGAAAGCATATTTATTATGCTGTCACTCTCAGCGTAAAGTATTATTTATTAATGCCGAGATATATTAAAATGTATGCAAAAGTTAATCCGTCCATAGTTTTTGCGCATATCCTGCCATTCATTTATTTTTTTTTTTCCGAGTGCGATAAATTTTATTATTTTTTTAGAATAAAATATTTTCATACTTGCAATGATTAGAAGTTAATTATAAATGCAGCGGCATCGTGTTTTTTAAAGTTTTTAACAGAAAATGATGTAAACAATTTTTTCATAAATTATTTAGTTTAAAAATAAAATAATTGCATTAGTAGAAAAAAAAAAATATATATCGAAAAATATGCACGAAATTGTTGTAATAAGTGAATATTTTATACACATATTATATTACGGTAGTGTTAATAATTAACAAAATATTATAATATATATACCCGTATTAAATTGTATGCATACATTTTTTTTTTATAAAAAAATAAATTCTTATAAAAAAAGGGGAAATTTTCCTATATTTAACGAAGTTTGCAGGACAATTTTTTTTTTTTTATACTTACGCTTTTATTAACGATGAATAAAATTTATTCGAACTTTTTATTTTTCTAAATTACTTTGAAGAAAACGTAATTCTATTAATAGGTGTGCTGCTAGTGGACAACCCCCCCAAAAAGGGGGTGACATAGGATATGCGATGCCTTTATTTTTGTATAAATTTAGAAGTATCACGTTAAGCATAATAGTTAAAAATAAAAATTGGAAGGTTTACTTCTAATGGTCTTTTTTTGCTAAATCGTTCTGCACTTTCGAACAAATATATCTGCGAGGGTTAATAAAATAAGACATCAAGTTTTACGTCTTTAAAAATGTTATAATGATTTATATTATATAGATACTCTTTTGGTAGTTCTTTGAAACGTTTTATTTTATGGCATGTATCACTTCCTTTGAGTCATGTAATGTAAGTGTAAACAGAAAACAACGCTAAGAGGAGGTAAACATTCCTTTTGCTTTCATTTTAAATAATAAAGGAATGCAGATTGAAATTGTCCTAATAAAGAAAAGTGCCTTTTGAAATAAATATAAAATTTTTTTTCTCGAATGGATCAGTACTAAATAACGCTTTGTACAAGTGTAAAAGGTTACTAAAGGGCCTTCCTTCTTTTTTTGTATGTTATTAGCATTTTAATTTTATTTAGATACAATGTGTTTGTATAATTGCGTGTTGTTATTTTTATGTAAAGGGCATCACTCAATGCAAGACTGAAAAATTTCATCATGTGATTAACATTTTTATGATTAAAATGACAGTTGGCTAATTTTAACTGTGTTGTTTATGCACGCATACCTGTGTAAAAGTTCGTGCATATATAAGTACCATTTTGGCTAATGTTAGGTTAGCCTATGATGTGCTATGATGAGGAAAATTAGGTAAGAGAGAATGTGTTCAAAAAGTGTTTATGTCATAGCATATGCTGTGAAGTGTTGTGAATTAACAAAATGAATGAGTGTGCGCGCAGAATGTTGTTGTTTCCACAACTACTATGTGGTGCTATACGAATAACAGTTAATATTAGCAAATCCTAATTTGTGGGGAAAAATACACAGCTTTTCTCTTTGTCTCAAAAAAGAGATATTCATTCCTGACGATAGATTTACAAACGAAATTTTTTTTTTGTATACTTTCAAAAAATGTTGAAGAAAAAAAATTAATAATTTGCGTGGAAAAACTAAACGTAATTTTTTTTTTTTTTTTATTTTAGCTCTGAAATTTGTGAATATAGATTTATACTAATAATTATGGCATAGCTGAATGTTCCATTTTACATACATACACATGTTGCTTTTTCCTCCAACGCATTACAGGGCATAATTAAAATATTGCAACTGTGCTTTTAATTCATGCGTATATTTTGGTAAACGATTTTCGGATAATTTCCTTTGGAACCCCCGCTTGGAGTTCCGCATTTCGAACTTATTCTAAAGGTCCATGTTCACATATTGTAACACAACATAATATGTCATTTGTTTATTGCAGGGTTGCACGCGTATACGTAATGATAAGGACGAACTATTTCATTAAGACATGAAGGAAAGATACAACGAAATTGCATTTCATTTATGACAGGTTGTAGATGCTTATAAAATACCTACATTTAGATTATTTAATCTATCCATTTTTAGAATTAATAACAAAATGCGGAGCTATCTAAAAGTGGCTAATAGTTAATTTTCCTTTTTGAATACATGTTTACGTTGTTTAAATATTGCGCGATTAACATTTTCTTAAGAATGAACCATATTAAAAAAAATGTAAAAATGTTTAATTATTTTTTGCTTTGTAGAAGGTAAATAAACGCTGTATATTGTATTGCTGAAGGGTTAAATTAAGTATTTTATTTTTATCTTCATATTCGTTTTCCTTTTTTCTGCGGAAATTTGAATGCATACAAATGTAAATGTATACATTGTTATATATTTATTTAAGCATTATTCGCGCCTTATAACCATAGCCATATAATATTATTTTTGCATTTTCCAGGAACGTAAGTTTCAGTGCAATTAGCATATTTATATAATATATTATATATGTTTGATTGCGGCATTTTACGGAGCTCTTTATTGCTAACAATAGCGTAATTTCTAATTATCAAATATTTTTCTACAATTCTGTTATTTTCCGAAAAAATAAGGAAAAAGCGATAATTTTTTTTAATATTTATATAAACTGTGCAATTTTTCCGATTTAAAATAGGTACTTTTAAAAAAATTAAAATTAAGGAACAACAGATTCTAGTTTTGTATACATTTATATGAAATAGAGACGGCGTAAAATATTTTTTATATGTATACTATATATAATAATACCATAGCGTGGTAAATTTATTTCTATGACATCTAAGGATACTCCTTATTTCTACAGTTTTCTATGTCACAATTCCTTTTAAAATCAGAATTAAAACAACGAAGAACTCAAATTGGAAAATTCAACTTTGCAGTAGCACGGTTTTGAAAAAATTTGCCTAGTGGAAAAAGAAAACGAAAAGGAACACGAAAGGGGAACACGAAGGGGAAAAGGGAAAGGAGCGCAAAAAAGAAAACTAAAAGGAATACAAAAACGAAGATTATAATTTTAATATGTTCCGTAAATGTGCATATGTACATATATATATAACAGAACGTTTGCGCTTTTCGTTTTTTATGTACCACTGTATATAGATGTGAATCTTTTCTTAGATTTTGCTTATTTCCAAAATTGTTTTTCCCCACGCCCATATCACTTATATATCGGAAGATGAATTAAGTTTTGGATGATTTGATAATGTACACTACAGTTTCGTCATGAGTATTATAGATGGTTCCGTTGGTATGCGAGTTTTTTGCCTTTTCAGCATTCAAGCTACGTGAACAGCTGAGTGGTCAGCGATTGACAAATTTGTTTTCCTCCCATAATATACAATATGCTTTGCTTTTATTCACATACCTATGAACCAATTTTATATTTACAACTACTACCATGGTACAAAATGAATTATGTGATAGTGAAGCGGTCTTAAAATGTAACAGTATCGATGGAAAACCACAACTTGATTCATTTCTGAATAAGGATGGTTTAATGATAAGGACATACGGTTGGCTAGTAAAAAACGCAATAGGTATTATCATTTTAGTTCATGGTTTAAATTCACATGTAAGATTTTCATTCCTAAGACACAATGTAGATATAGTGGGTAACGAGAAGGCCATATTGAAAGACGAAAATAATTATTACGTTTACAAGGATAGTTGGATAGAACACTTTAACAAAAATGGATATTCAGTATATGGAATAGACTTACAAGGTCACGGGAAATCTGATGGATGGGAAAATTTAAGGGTTAACGTAAAACGTTTTGATGATATAGCATACGATGTGATAGAGTATATTCAGAAAATTCAAGAGAAATTATGGAAGAATGAAAATTCATGTGACACCCTACCTGATGATAATAAGAATGTTAGTAAAAAAGACATTCCCACGTATTTAATTGGTCAGTCCATGGGAGGGAATGTCGTATTAAGGACATTGCAATTGATAGGGAAATCGAAAGATGAGGCCAAGAAAAAATTAAATATTAAAGGTTGTATATCGTTATCAGGGATGATTTCCATCGAGAGAATAATTGCGTCACCACGTTCATATAAGTTTAAATATTTTTATTTGCCTTTTACAAGACTATTTTCCTTTTTTTCCACGGTTAAGACTTATCAACAATATGCTCTATATAAAGTACCAGTATATGCATGACCTTTATAAATATGATAAAATTAGATACAAAAAAGGAATAACGTACAGATTTGCATACCAGCTTTTAAAAGCAATGGATAATTTACAAAAAGATATGAAGCATATTCCCAAGGATATTCCCATTTTATTTATTCATTCCAAGGATGACACTTTGTGTTATTATAGGGGCGTTGTGTCATTTTATAGTAGGCTAAGTAATGATATTAAAGAATTGCACATTCTTGAAGACATGGAGCATATGTTAACTGTAGAGCCGGGGAATGAAAACGTTTTAAATAAAATTATGCAATGGCTTTCAAAGCTAACCCCTAAAGGAGTAACTACGAAATTTAGAAAAAAAAAGAAAAAAAAAAAATTCCTAGCCTTTTTAGAAGCGCATTTTTGATGTCATGTTTTTTATAGTAAAAGGAAATAACCTACTACATAATTTCTGTTTATGCACTATAAGGCTCTATATTTGTGTGTACACGTATGTGTACAGAGGTGCGGGTGTTTGAGTGTTAGGATGTTCCGACGCTCGGACGCTCGGACGCTCGGACGCTCACATGTGTTGTGTGTAGCATATCATGTTACCATATTGTTTTTATTTCAATTTTTTTTTATTTTTGTTGACTAATTATTTTACGAAATTAATAAAATTGATGAAATTTTTTATTTTTTCTTATTTTCATAATAATTAAACCTAAAAATGTATAATTTAGTTTATATTAGTTAGTTATTTTCACAATGTGCTTCATTGTTTATTTATTCATTTGAAACAATAAATACATGTTTGTGCTTTATTTTAATCATTGGGTCGATAAAG
>NC_020403.1:1434127-1459515 GCF_000321355.1 Plasmodium cynomolgi strain B
AAATAACAAGATTGCATGCTAAAACTAATTTTTATGTTGAAATATTTTTTTCCCCCACCCCGATACCACTTTTTGCTTCAAGGGCTGTGGATTTAAGATGAAATAAAAAGGGGGTGAATTTTGGATTTAAATTTATACTGCATAAAAATATATATGATATATGCGTATAGTAGTATGCATTATCACTCACGGATCCGTATATACATAATTAATTTTATACCTAAAATTTTTGTTGCTTTTTATAATTATATTTTAAACAAAATTTATACATGCATACAAAAAAATTTTTATTTTTTATAGCAGTATTTTTATAACATTAGTCATAATAAAACATACATTATTATTGCGGTTTAATCGTTATATTTATTTTTATTCTATACTATTTGCTGGAAAAGTGATAAAAATATCACTTATTAACAACGCGCTGAATGTATATAATAAATTTACGTTTTAAAGATATTTTATTGAGTATAAAATTAAATAAAACGTAATATATTTATTACATAATTTTCCATCGAAATATTAACCCTCTTTTTTTTCTTTAACCAATTTTTTAGTTTTAATTGACTAAAGGATATGGCAGTTTTTGTATTTATTAGAAATTAAGTGAAAGGAAGAAATAGTAGAAAAGGAGAAGTTTTATAATTTTCATGAAATATTAGAAAGTTATTCGTTTTAAAAAAAATTTATGAACGAATAATATACATTTTTATAATATAATTACGAAGTAATAGTTTTTGAAATTAATTCCAAATATATATTCATAAAATTTTTGTGTTTAAAAGAATTTCATTATTCGTAGTACATGAGGTTTATTACTACTAAAATTAACATTTGAATGTACGTATGTTGATATTGCGAAAAATAGAGTAATGTATATATATATGTATATATATATATGATCATTGAAATATGTAATGTCAGTGATAGAATAATACGTAATCATATTAATAAATATATAAATATAGCATCGTTGCGAAGGATGAATATTAAAAAGGAAACGTTATAAGAAAAGAAAAGAAATATGTTCCCCAGATTAATAAAGAATTTTATATTTATCCTCATAACATATATTTTGTTATATTCCCACCATGTAATCCTCTATAAAAATTAAAAAATATATTAGAAATGCGCTGTTGATTGTGCCGCTATATATGTGTGCATATAATATGATTGTGTGACATGTGCATGTTATATAAGCTTATATTTATATGTACGTGGACGTTGCACATATGTACCATTTATCCAACACGCACGATTTACAAATTTACATATTTCTACACGTTTAACCATTTTTTTTAGAGTATCTTTGCTAATCATCATGAGAAGAAACAAAAGCAAGATGTAATCCTGGACTTAGCTCCTAAAACAACTACGCTAGAGAAAATTAACACCGAAAAGAAGGCACTTTTATCCAACCAGATTGAAGAATCACAAAAGTTAAAGGAATATTTTTTCCATAATAATGACGATACAAATAAATTAAAATTGAAAGATATCCAAGATGTACTGTTCGGAGATGACGTGAGTACACAGTGCATGATAAATTTGTTAAAACAGATGGTATTACACAAACCGAAGGCAATAGGAAACAAATTGAAGAAATTAGAAAATGCTATAACAGGCAGTGGACCATTGACGGAATCGAAATTGCAAGCAGTGAAGGACGCTTTGTTAGAAAAAGGATTAAAGGAAGCGGAAAATGGACAAAGGAAAGTAGAACATGGAAAAAGGAAAGTAGAAAATGGACAAGAGAAAGTAGACAACGACCCAAAGAAAATAGAAAACGACCCAAAGAATATAGAAAACGACCCAAAGAAAGTAGAAAACGACCCAAAGAAAATAGAAAACGACCCAAAGAAAGCAGGAAACGCATTAAAGTCATTAAAGGATAATATGCTGAACAACCCATTTGTAAAGGAAGTAATGTTAAACGAATTAGAAGATATCTTATTAGGCAATCAATTGAAAAATGAACACATATTAAAAGTGTTAAACAAAAACTTGCTAACCAATACCTTATCTGGGTTGACCTTGCTAAAAGAGTTAGAAAATATTATAGCAGGAAATAAACTAGTGGATGAATCCAAATTAGCAGATTTAAAAAAGATTCTACTAAGCGATGAACCGATATCGAACGAAAAATTGGATGAGTTGAAAACGTTGCTGTCTGACCTATTGAGTGATCATTCTAATTTAAAAGGTAAGGTGTCAATACCCAAAGCGGACTATTTAAATAAAGTTCCAGTAAACAATAAATCCATTTTATTGAAAAAAAATGATTTGGTGCCAGGAATTGAGACAAAGAAAAAGAAGGTATCTGCAAATAAAATGGGTTCAACTAAGAAAGATGATGCAATAGCGATTACCATGGAATCAATACAAAAAGCTAATACTACAAATAAAGTTGATGTTAAAAAAATATTTGAAGGAGAGAAAAAAATTGATGCTGCAAAGAAAGGTGGTTTAACAGGAGAAAGTGACTTATCTAAAACATTAGAATCCTTGAAAAGAAAAGAAGCGAATAGATTCGAAATGCTAAAGAAAAATAGTATTATAAATAAAATCGACGCCCCCCAAATAAATGAAATGGAACAGAAAATTGATGCTCTAAATAAAGCAGGTATAAATTTCGAAAGTGGTTTATTTAAATTACACGAATCTATAAAGAAAGATGGGGAAGCCGGTAAAATTGAAGTGCCAGGAAAAGTTGATTCTCCAAAGAAAGTTGGATTATCTCGAGATAGCGGTTTATATAAGTTATACGAATCTATAAAAAGAGAAGAAGCTGTCAAAGCGAAAGAATTACAATTAAACGAATTTGAAAAAATAACTGATGTAACAGAAAAAGATGAATCGACAAAGAAGGGAGATTCCCCAAAGAAAGATATCGTATCACCGGAAAATAATTTATTGAAAATAGATGAATCTATCAAGAAAGATGAAAAAGAAACTACCAAAGGTGGAACATTGCCGAAAGTTAAATCTGCAAAGAAAATCGATATAACGGAAAATTACGAATCTTTGAAAAAATTGGATTCCGTGAAAAAAGATGAAGCTGCCACCAAAACGGAAGTACTACATGAAGTTCCATCGGCAGCGAAACAGGGTGGAATGGACACAACGAAGCCGTCGGAAAAAAGTGATTCTTTGAAAAGAGTTGACGCTATTTCTAAGGAAAAATTATCACCAAAAGATAGTTCTTTGAGCTCAGTTGAAACAATTACTAAAAATAAATCAAGGAAAAAAGGTGATTCCTTGAGCAAAGTTGATGCAGTTCCTAAGGACAAATTTTCCGAAAAAGATGATTCTTTGAGCTCACTTGACATAATGGTCAAAAGGAAAGTATGGAAAAAAGTTAAAACTACGGGCCCAGCTGATGTAATTAATAAAAATAAACCAATGGGAAAAGACGATTCTACGAGTACCATTTGTTCAGTTCCTAAAAAGAGAGTGTTCAGAAAGGGTGGTTTGGCACGTAAAGATCGTGCTACTGCTAAAGAAAAAACATCGAGAAAGGATGATTCTTCTAGCGGAGAGGATTATAGAAGTTCAGATTATTCTACACGTAGACGCGATGTAAGTTCCAGGAAAAAATCTGAAACGTCAGATTCTTCTTCTACGAAAGATGATGAATATAGAAAATATGATTCATCGGAAAAAGATAGCTCACTGAAAGAAGTTTACATAGAAACAAAAGGAAATTTTCATAACAAATTGAAGTCTGTAAGGAAAAATTCTTTATCCTCGCAAAAATATGGAGAATCAAGTGTTGATTTTTTAGATGATATAAGAAAAAGCACGAAAACGCAAAAAGAAGATAACTCAAAGAAGTATATATACATAACAAGCGAAAATAATATGCATAAAAGAATGAAATCTGTAAAGCAAAATTATATGTCAAAAACGAAGCAATCAGAAACAGAGATTGATTCTGTAGATGATGAAAGAAGCAGGGGCAATTTGTCGAGGGAAGAGTATCCATTGAGAGATTTTCATGTAACAAGGGATGATGATTTTCGCGAAAAATCTCTTTATATGAAGAAGGATGAAAAGTTATTAAAAGATGCCCCTTTTAAGAAAAAAGATACTTTTAATCAACCGACATTGGAGGTCAAAGATGATCTTAGTGAAAAAACTGATAAGCTCGGCCAGCAAAAATTGGAAGTAGCAGATAGTTCTGTGAAGACAAGTGACAAACTAGGCGAACAGAAATTGTATGGAAAAGATATATCAACAAATTTAATGGATCTACTTAGCAGAAAAGAAATGATGAATAATGAGCATCTAATGAACAAAACGTATTTAACATGCGCTAAGAGTTTATATAGAAAAATTCAGTACATAAATGAATGCGGTTTATTGAACAGCTATAGATTAGAACCAAAACCTGAGAATGACAACTGTGTGTACATAACAGAGGACAATAGCTTATTTAAAAAAATTAGTACCATAAATAGCGATGGATTTACACCCGTTGATCCTAAGTCAACTATTGTTGATAAATATGAGGATACGTTATATTTAACAAACGAAAATAGTTTATTTAAAAAAATTCACAGTGAGAAAAAAAGCGATTTAGAAAATGTAAAGGAATTATTGAAAAATAAAGAAACCCCAAAGGTAGAAGAATTTGTAAAGGAAGAGATATTGCCAAAGGAAAAAAAATGCACCACAGATATATACATGGATAATAAAAAGAAAGATAAAGATCCAGAAGCGAAAGAAAAAGATTGGGTTATATATAAACACATTAAAGATGACAAAATAAAGGTTGAATTAAAAGAGGATGTACAGACAATGAATAAAGTTAATGTGGCAACCGCTGATTTTGTATACAAACAGACAGAAGAAGCTCTTATGAAAAATGTTACAGAAACATCGAAAAAAACGACCAAACCGAATATAAAAGAAACTATAAAAAAAGTGGCCAAATGTGGTATTCCGGGGACAGTGGCAGCCACCGCCTTACCATTCCTTGTGATGAAATATCTTGAGGTAACTGGTATAAATCTTATTGTAGATGCTGGATCATCAGGACTTTCAGCTGGTGTAGGTACATTGGCAATGAATATGCCCGACATTGTGGTCGCGGCTGGAGCTTGTGCAATGGAAACGATGGATGCTTTTCTACGAAATGGATTTTCCTGGAATGGCTTATTCTCGACCTTAGCGACGACTTCATCTTGTGCAGCCAATTCTGTGTCGACAACTGCAAATGCTATAACTAATGCAGTAACAGATGCTACCACTGCTGCTACTTCAGCTGGAGTATCCCACGTAATGATTGAGATGACATTCCCGATATTAATGTCCCTTTCCGTTGTCATCATTATTGAGGTTCTTTACCAAATATTTAGGTATCTGGATAATAGGGGCAGCCTGGATTTCATTGATAAATACCAAAAACATTTCAAACGTTACATGGTTGAAAGAAAATACAAAAAGAGTAAGCAAAAACGCTTATAACGAAGTTATGCCCGATAAGTGTGTTCATGTGTGCAGTGCTTTTTATGAACTCACGGGGCATCGCGTGAAAGTGTTGGTCTTACGGATAATAATTTGTTTTCACATTAATTTATTTATTCTTTATTTATTTATTATTTATAATTTATAAAATTAATTAATTTTTTTTAATATTTACGTATTTTGCATAATCCATATATGTTTTATACCCTGCGCTTATTTTATAAGCTTCAAAGGGTAGCTTCTGATTTTTCTGCGTGTTGAGTAGTTTTTAGTAGACATAAATTAACGCTCTCCACTAATATATACATATGAGAATATTTTTGTATATAATACATGTTGTTACATCGGCATTGATTAATTGACATTTCTCAGTGCTTTTTTATCCTTCCCTTTCGTGGTTGCTTATAAATAAATAGGTAAATAAATATATATATACAATATATTTGTGTGTATATACGTGTATTGGATACTCTGGTGTTTTTTTTGTTAAATCGTGTCACACGTTATTTCATCAAATAATGACTTCACCCATTCGATTTGTACAAAAATGAACACATTCATATGTTATCCTATGCCAAGCTATGCTATTTTTTAAAATTTAATGAAGCCTTTTATATATATATATTTTTTATACAGTTAATTACTTCAT
The DNA here is from genome assembly GCF_000321355.1 of Plasmodium cynomolgi strain B. Taxonomy (NCBI): domain Eukaryota; phylum Apicomplexa; class Aconoidasida; order Haemosporida; family Plasmodiidae; genus Plasmodium; species Plasmodium cynomolgi. The sequence goes on from NC_020403.1 coordinate 1,440,246, forward strand.
TAAAATAAAATACCAACTTGTACTATTATGTAAACCTTAATGAAACAAAATTAACAAATGTTTTATAACTATAATGGCCTATTTCAAGGTCAGGACTCATACCCAGTGCAAATTTCAACAATATTGTGAGGATTTCCCAAAACGGGCATTTCTGAAATGGTTACTAGGAAAATGAATTTTTCTTCATTCCCATTTGTTCTGTAGGGTAGTTTTGACACATTTATTATTGCACGAGCCTTTTACATTTGGTGCTTGCACTGGGTTATTTCTTCTTATATTTGATGTGTCACACTTGTCACATGAAACAAGATCACGCATTTGTAAAATAAGACCTACCGATTATGTGAATATGAACCTTTCATTTCCTGGTTTCTATGCAGAGAAAAATTTGGTTGCACACACTCATCTTTGCATCGTACCACACGCCTGTAACCGATTAATGGTTCGATCAACAGGGATTAGTGCATAATCTAACGTGTACCATAAATTACTAATGTGACCACCTTAAGGATGGTGGGCAAGAGGTAAATGTACAATGTGCCAGAAGGTTAAATAATGGCCACCACTGAGGCTTCCTTTTGGTGAAGCGATTCAGCTTAATTAAACAGAACCAAGTTAGAAATGTAAAAAAAAAAATACGTAAAGTATTTTATTAAAATAGATAGTTGTTGTACATATTTGGCACATTCCACCGTTTGTCGAAATTGCCCACGAAAGCGGCCTCTAAACGTTGCATCGCAGTAGACATATATTTATATAAATAAGGCATAAAATTAGATATACCTCTTTTACCAGTTAGTGGTCACATGCTTTAATTTAGCTACTGCCCACCATTTGAAAGATGGTTACCTATTGATGATACTGAAAAGTGAAGCTGATAAGTTGAGAAATGTAGATATACTTTGCTCTTAACTGAAGAGAAAGGAATAGCTCTTTTCTATGGGAACATTTCAACAAACAGTGACAATTAATTTCATAGAGTGTTATTTAGAAAGGTATTTAGTTGCGTATTTTGGGTGTAATAAAATAACTGCACTGAGTGTAGGAAAGGTGAGGCTATTTGGGGAAAAGCGGTCCAACAATGACATACCGTAGAAAATGCAACACTCGTTCTTCATCGTTTTTTTAAATAAAATGACTATTTATCGTGGGTGTTTTTTTATAGGAATTAAGTAAATGAAAAATACCAAAGTGTATGTTTTAAAAATGGGATAATATATCTTTGCATAATTTCGATAACGTCGACGTAGGATAAATGTGCAAATGCATTTTTTATCATACAAAGTGTGTTTCTATAGAATAAACAAATTCTTACTCTATCATCATTACATATATGAAATTATTCTGTTACAGAAAATAATTTTGGGGTCCTTTTTTTCATATACTTCTTTACACCAAACAGTTCACTTTTTTTTTTTTTTTTATGTAGGTGTATTATTAGGTACATGAGTTCCAATGTACGCATTTGTCGCACGGTGAAAATTGTAATACTGGAAAAAATAAACTCTTTTGTTTCCTAATTTTTTGTTGGACAAAATAATTGGGATATTTTGTGTACCTTAATATGCAAAAAACTTTGAAGATATAGAACTGAATATGTAAAAAACATCATAATTTTCCCTTATTTTGTAAAATGAAATAGCATTTGCTTGCTATTTATTTGCAGTTTACAAAAAGGCACGATTCTTCTTGCACTCATTTTATAGCAATAATGTATTCAATCTAGCTAAAATGTGTCAAGAAATATGTATATAGTTATCATTAATAAGGGAAAAAAAAATCTAAATGCTGCATTTTAGGGACACAAAATATTTACTAAGAGTAAGTGAAACGTGTTGATTCTTCACCTAAGCGAAATGGTATATATATGAAGATCATTTGGATGCGCTAAAAGAAATTATTATGTAAACTTATGTATACACGTTTACTATTAAACTTTTTTGCACATTACAAAATAATTCTTTACTTCTTGTGAGAGAAATAGAATTATTTATAGTTATTCTCAAGCTTATTATTTTCAGGACAATAAGTTTTTACGTAAAATCACATTTTAATCTCTTCGTTTTATTTGCCCCATTTATTTTTTTCAAAATTAAGCATACTATACTTGTGCAATGTTCCATTTTCTTTGATTATTTCATTCTGTCCTATCGTTAAATAATCTTCCTTAGTATGTAATATTTAATTAAACTTAGTAGATATAAAAATATAAAACATAACAATGAGTTGTGTATTGTCATTTTAGTTCTATTTTTAGTTGTATAAAACGGATTTTTTATTATTTCAAATGTTAAGCACAAATAAAAGCAAAATGGAAATTAAGGAAGAAGGCGAATTGGTACATATTAGTGTTTTGTTATAGTCTTAAAAATATTCCTATACGTTTAATTATTCTATTGAGCACTGCACAAAATGAACCATTTTATCATGTGAAACTGTAATGCTATAATCCATGACATTCGTTATTTTTGTTTAATTAACAGGATTATCTTTTAAAAGGCTTACCATCTTCTGATAAGTATGAGAAACTTAATGAAGTGGTAAGTGAAAACACATATGATAGTGATTGTAATGTTCTAGGAAGTAACGAAACTATTAAAAATCTTTGTAAAAAATTTTTAAGGAACATAAATGCGTTAACTAATTCAAAAAACAATAAAAAATATCACAAGGATGAGTCTTTATATGTAATTTATTGGATACTTGATGAGATACGAAGAAATGTTGAGCCCAATTCAAGACATATTAATGGCACTAACATTAATGATATTGTTCATGTAGGTAATATTTATTATAATAAAACTCACTCAAATGTGTTATTCAATAACTATGACTTTGATTTAGAAGAGGCAAAAAAAGAGAAATATCTACACGACTACTTTAAAAACTATGAAAATATACTAGACTGTGCGCAAGATAAATGCGAAAAGTATTATAAATACGTTAGTTCTATTAGAGATATATATTACGATCTTCAGCCGATATGCTTCAAGCTGCGCTGTGATTATTTTTTGTATGACGTAAAGTATGACCCGGATGATGTCTTATCTACATTAGAAAAACGTATTCAACAAAATAGTGGAAAAGAAAATAAAAGAACTGACACTGTGAGCAATGGAAAAGCAGAGAAACCTGAAAGTCCTATGTCCAATGTTGATATGGTAATTAAATATATGATATGTTACAAAATAAATGATAAGGATACTACGTTAGTTAGATATAAATGTGAAGACCCGGCATACCGGCAACACACAGAAAAGGTAATTCCTAGTAAAAATATTAAAAAAATGGATATTTATCTGGGTAGCACATCAGAAGCTATCCAGAGAATTCCTAATAAAGGTTGTAAAAAGGTTTACGATAATAATAATAAAACATTTTATGGGTTGAATTGTAATAAAAAATTTGAAGAAAAAGGAGGATTAATATATTCTGAAAATGATGCCGATACAGTTGCAGATTCAAGTGGAAATACTAGACACGTTGTAGATTCAACTAGAAGCATTGATGAGGTTTTAGACACGGAAAGGTTCGTGCCAAGAGTAAAACTGTTATCCGTACATCGTGATGTAGAAAATCTTAGAGGAAAGTACGAAAATTATGATAGTGAAGCGATTCCTTATATCGGCAAGGAAGATGATTTAGTAACATTTTTTCCAGAAATTTCTAAAGAAGATAGGGAGAAGTATAATTATGTCGACAGTGAAGTACCTGCTTGTGAATATTACAAATTCAAACGAAATAAAATATTTTGTGTAAACCCATTAAAACCATATGACATTTATAAAAATGGGGATAAAATAGATAACATACTTACAAGAAGAGGAAATAAATTAAAAATCATAGATAACAGACCTGTCTTAAGTGATATGTTAGATAAAAAGATAATCATAGATAACAAACCTGTATTAATTTCTACGTTAGATGAAAATTCGACTTCATTAAGCTTTGACATCTTCCGTATGATTACCGTAGTTGCTGCAATACTTGGATTAATTTTTGTTTTTTTTATTTATGTTAAAGTAATCAAAAATGACGTTTTAATATATAAGCAGTTGTATTAGTGTGAGTATCCTGTTTATCCCATTTTTTTTGTACCATAATATGTATGCACATGCTTAATATTTTATGTGTGCTTTTTTTTGTACATCAGTTTACGCCCCTGGGACCCTATTTACGGAGGTGCGTATCGAAGAAAAAAAAAGTGAACCATAATGATTATAGAGAATATACGCAAACACCACCAACACACACGTCAAAACAAAATAATGTAAATTATAACAAGAACCGAATACAGATAATATATCAAGCTGGGTAATACGTGTTACATTACAGTTAAATGGTATTAAAATGGATAATAAACAACGACAGTGAGAAGGGTATAAATAGGGTTAAATGTGCAATTGCATTTAACAGGAGAAGGGGAAGACATAAAGAGAATAAAGAATTGAATTTTCATATTTAACAGTTTAATACGTTTTTCAAGCTCGTTAAAACATGTGTTTAACATGAATACATTATTTTTTAGTGTGTTGTGAAACTCAAATTGATTCAGAATAGGAAAGGAGATCTAAAATGAATAAAACTTAAAACGAATAAGCTTGTATTAAATTACAAGTAATAATTTTTTTTAGTACAGGATGTGATACGCGTTAGATACATATTGGTGGTATGCAAAATGCGCATAAAAGATTGACATAGTAGGAAATAAATTTAATAGTTACAGTTCTTAGTGAACTAAACAAATGAGCTATTTTTAACTTATAAATTAGAAATGTTTCAAAAAAAAAAATTTTTACAAAAATGAGTTATACCATTATAGGAAAATATATGGGGGCTTCATAAATTACTAACCATGTGGTATAAAATGAGGACGATTTGAATATAAGCATATATGAGAAATCATTTGAGCATTATTAATCAGTTTGTGTAAGCTATTATATCTTTTTAATGATGTAATGCACTCTGTTTTTGTGCAAACGTAACAGTTAATTTTTATTAGTCTATTTCACTTGCGATTGTTTTAGTTATCATTTGTTGTTCGTTTTGATCAATGAAATAGCACATTTTAGACATTTAATTTTTTGTACTGCAATGCTGGTAATTTTTTTTGGTACACATTTTAACACTTTGAAACAACAGATAACTATTTTGAATTAAATTAAAATAGTTATTAATGATTTACGTTTCCAATTTTAAAATATCATTATTAGTACAATATATAAAATATATTTTAATGTTTTATTTAAAAGCTATCTTGTTATACTTCATCGTTAAGAGTGAGGAGTAATGTTTAGCCTAAGTTGATTCACTATAATCTATGAAGAAAATCACACAAAAGGTTAAATTATGCAGTTTAGCTCTTTCCCTTTTTTATCACTTTAAAATAATGCATAATTAGCACCAGTGTGGAAACATTCCGAGCTGCAGTGAAAAACGTAATGTTATGCTCTACAAAAATTAATAATTCTTATGTAAGACTGCGTAAAAGCTGTTAAAAGAGGTAAATTTAAAAAAAAAACGAAAAAAATATATTAAAAAATAAAAGAAGCAGCTTAACATTGTCGTTGAGGGAACTTTGTTTACAACGTTACACTGTGCAATAGAATGACATGTTTAGATAAAAAATGTCCAAGTTTATAGTATAACTGATTAGGTTTGTACACATTACGAATTTACTAAAAAATTGTAGCTTTTAAGCACTATAACAAAAAAAAAGGTTAATTAAATTACGCGCATTAATACGTATACATATGTATATATATATATATATATATATATAGAGAGAGAGAGAGAGAGAAAAATCCGCATTGACTAAATGCTTGTGTGGCTTATGGTTTGATCCTGTTTATAGAATCAATAATGCCTTCATATTATCTTCAAAAATAATATTGCATATTGACAAAAATATTTACATGCAATTTACCCCTTTTTAAATAAGTAAATTTTGCCCACTCAGGGAGTATGCGCCAAATTGTAGTCTTTAAACAGAATTGTGTGTTACTTTTTTGAATAAGCCTAAGACAACATTTTCATGAGAGACGGGCTAACTTCTACGTTATTAATATATATATCATTATCAGATATATTGTCATATTATGAGTATTCTTGAGGACTATACGTGAAATATATATAATTGTTTTCGAATTCTGAAGGTTCGAACTGCTCTGGGCTTAATTCTACTTCTTGTTTTTCTTTGCTTTTCTTTTTAGTTTTCTTTTTTTTAGACTTTCTCCAGGAAGAAGTATACTAAAAGAAAAAACAATTTTATAAAATTGTATTCTAATCAAAATAAATGGTTATAAAAATGTTCATCATATTTTTATTACGTAAGTTTTATTTTACTTTAATAATGGGGCCTAATAACAGAATTATGGATGAAAGTGCCAAAATAATTATTAGATATTTTTTATTTGAAAGTTTTGTAAGTACTGGAGGTAATGGAGATAATTCTGTATTTGCATTTTCCGTGGAATTTTCTCCTAAGTTTTCACCTACATTTGGAACTAGTATACCATTTAATGTTGTAACATGTGGATGAATGGAAATGCTAGTGTCACCTGCAGTTATATGAAACTTTTAATTCTTTGCATCGTAAGGTAAACTCTTAATAGTAGAATTACCTTCAACTTGTAGTCCCCCTTCTAATTGTACTTGAGTTTGTCCCCCTTCAATGTGTTCACTTCTAAGATGATTCTCATGAACTCCATTTGTTTTAAAACGTTCATCTTCTCCACAAGATGAAGCTTCTTCAGAACATGTCCTTTGTGTACTAGATGAAATATGTCCAGTACTTGACACACCTGAAATAGATTGCAAAGGTTCACCAGTTGTCGATTGTTTAGCAACTGGCAGTAATTCCGCAGATGTCTTAATCTTATGAATGACTTTAGAAGATGAAAAAATAGTATGTAAAGTACCAGAATGCGGTGTGCTAACAGATAAAGTACCATCAGGTGGAGTACGCGTATGGGTAATAACAGGGGTTGTAGAAGAAGCAGTTGAAGTAACAGTAGAAGTGGTAGTAGTAGTAGTAGGAGCAGTAAGAGTGGAAGTCGTTACAGTAGAAGAAATATTAGCAGGTGCGATAGCATGAACTTTAGGCGTTTGATCATGATCAGTAGCCTGATGAACTACAGGCGTTGAAACAGGGATATTCAACGCACACTGTAGGCTTGAAATTGTACACGATTCAGACGAAGAAGAAACTGAAACAGAGGGGTCTGTAACAGAAACCTGATTATTTTCTAACGCACGTCTATCCAGTTTATCGCATAAAACAGGATTGTTGCTACAACTACCTTGTAAAGATTCAGTTGGATCACTTTCTGATACGCTAACCCTTTTGGGATCTTCGGGTGATGAATCGCTATGTTGAACACCTTCAGTTTCAAGAGAATCATGAGCAGTATGTTTGTCCCTAGATTCTCCAGAGGCAGTTATCTTCTCCTCATTAACAGGCTGAGAATGTTGAGACGATTCTGAATTATCTTCTTCCCTTGCAGGTTCCTGTTTATCAAGAGATGCACTATTCAGTTGTGGATCTGCACCCAATCTTTCTACTCCAAGTTCCCCATCATTTTTTTTTTAGCGGAACTTCTTCTTCTGATTTTGTTATTTTATTTTCGCAATGCTTACATTCTTTAAATAGTTCATCTATTTCATGACCTAACTTAATTTGTTCCTTTATAATTTCCTTTAATTCACTAGGACATTTGCGATAATTATTATATTTTTTCAATGATTCCTTTATTACTGACTCAATAATCCCATAAACCCTTGAGAATTCTTCTTTAGGACATTCTTTTTGTTCCTCAACATAACTATTTAGGTATATACGTAAATCTTCACATTTATTAATAAATTCTTCGTTTCTCTCATTATTAGTCTTATCCAATTCAGCGGCTTTCTTTTCAATATTATCTACAACAGCAGTCAATTTACTTAAGCATTCATCTTCTTTTTCTCCTTTTCCCTTTTTAATATTTGAAAAATCAATTTGAATCATGACTTATCCATTAATCATTATTTTAGTTATTTCCCCTTTGTTTTCGTTCCAGTAAAAAAGTTTGGAAAATAATTTAACCATATATATGTAAATATATTTGCGAAAAGGTAATCTTATATTTTAGTGTAAAGAGATTGCATAATTTTATGTCAAGCAATATATAGGATGTTGTGTTTCTTATTAAAACGGGCAAATTATAAATAATTTATTTTAAAAAATTAGTCTGAATTGAATATTAAGTATATTATTTAATGAAACTGTAAAATAATACACGATTCAATTACAAGAAATAATTGAATTTATGTTTTTTAATCGTTGGCTAGATTTTTCCGTAATATACATGTCGCCACAAGTGGTATACCATAGTACGATTTTGAAATTAATTTTTAGCATATCTTTTTTCATCTAAGGATTAATAGTGATTTTATAGAAAAGAAATGCATATAAATAGCATGAAAGTGGATAAAAAAAATATGCTTCGTAAAATTATTATTTGTTGTAAAAATTGTTATTGTTACTAAGAGAACGCATAAATACTTTTATTTTATCATCTGTATTCAGCCATTTAAGCATTTTCTGTTTTCCCTTTTTCCATATGGATTTATATTAAACCAAATTATACTGTCAATGCTAGAAGATTTTTGCATTGCTGAAAAAAATGAATACTTAATAATTTATTAATTTATTTTACGCTTTTAGGATATGACATCTGCAAATGAAATTTAAAAGACATTTTATAGTATGCCGAAAGTGACATCCTTTACGTTAACATAATTATAAATGTCTAATTTTCTGTTAGGAACAAAGTAAAAGAATATTTCTAGGAAAAATGATACACAGGATAGTAAAGAAAACAAATTATAATTATAAAATAAATTATAAAGAAGAATAATTTCTGTGTAATAATTAAAAGATTTTCATCGTTATGTATTAAGACGAAACACTTTCTTAATTATGGGAAAATTGTTTTTATACATATTAGCATAATAGATAAGCTTTTTTTTTTTAAACAAACATGTGCAAAAAATGAGCAACATGTTGAAAACGGCGCAAAACAAAAAAAAAAAAGAACAACAAAAAAGCACACACATGCTGCGTATTATATTTCGTGTTTACTTCATTTCTTTTTTTATTAAATAGAATTTCTAGCAAAACGCTATTTAAATGAGTTATAATTCAGTTGCCACAAATAAATATTTAAGTACATGTAATACTTAAGCATGTGTTCTTATGAACGATTGTATGCTATACGAGTTCGACTGTTTGGATTATTTGCGTGCCATGGCCCTAAAGCAATGTGTGCAGGTTCCCGTAGAGTTTGTCGTATAGTTTTCCGTAAAGTTTCCTGTAGAATTTTCTGTATATACCTCGTGTAAATATTGTGCATAGTTCTTTTTTTCCTCTACGTTTTCCTTCTCAGCCATGATCCAAGTGGGGTAAACTAAAATAAAAATTCAAAATGTGAAAAATGCATTTAATCTATAAGTACACAATTTTAACAAAAAGGTAATATTAATGCTTGAAGGGTTTATATCTGCAAACGTAATGCATATTTACTTTAAAATAAAGAAAAATAATAAAAATTGTTCCACGTAATAAAGAACTCGGTGTAAAAAGGTGCATAGGAGGTGATCCTAACATAGTTGTATCTAGAGCAGTATCCATTGCAACAGGTTCACTAGCAGGTGCTACGTAGCTTATCACAGGCTTAATTGGTAAACTTTTCTTTTCCACAATGGGTACATTTTGAAACATATCAGCAGATTTTTATATATAACTTCTTGAGTTAAATAACATGCCGCAAGTTTTGAAATGTCTGATTTTATATCCCCTTCTTGATGTTTCACTCCAGTACATTTATAATAATTGTGTGTTATAAAATCTTTTTCCGGAACACTATTTTTTCCATTTACTACAAAAACTCTAGGTTTGGGTGGTATTTGTGATCTTACGTATGATCTTGGTATGCCTTGTGGTCCTTCAGAAACCCAAGGGTACGTCTTTTTTTTTGTTGGATCTAGTGGAACTTTTTCATGTTATTCTGCCTCTTTACATTCCAATTTTGCTAACAAAATTTTGGGATCATAATTATTATCTTACTTAAAATATTCTAGACAATCATAGTCAAAACAATAATTTTCTTCAGAACATTTAGCTTGATTATGCTTATCATATAGATTAATAATAGAATTAATGTATTTCTTATGTATAGCGCCTTTGTCGCTATTACACTTAAAATTACTATTAAGATATTAAAAATTTTAAATAATCATTCAAATATTTTTTCCCTAGCCTTTCTTTCAAAATTTGAATATCTTTTTCATAAAAACGATATTCACAAGCATCTTTACCTTTTTTTAAAAATATTTTCTTGTAAGCTCAAAAATTCATTAATAGTGTCTTTAGCGCTATTGTTATTAGACTTATTAACAAAAATTTTCCTTATATTTTCATATATCCAATACTTGTATTGTAAACAGTGAACACTAGATGACATGTAGTAATTCATTTTAAGTAAAAGTTCTAAGTTTCGTACAATTTTTTGACAACGTTTTTTATCTATACCAGATTTACCTTTTTCATATGTGATGCATATGGCACTATGGATGCTCTTATTTTTACTATTGTCATCGACAGATGCATCAAAATCTCTGTCAAAATTTTTGTATATTTTATACGAACTTGTGGATATTGAGTTATTTCCATTAATCTGAAAAATACAGGAACCAGAAAAAAAAAATATATATTTAAAAACTTGAACAATTTTTTAAAAATGAAATTCATAAATTGTCTTAAATAGGTGATATAAAATGTAAATGATGAGCTGCAAATATTTTTTTATAATAGTAAAAAAATATGTAACTCTCTGAAAATTAAAAAATCTGCCCCTTCATCTAATGATATGTTAATACAATGGGAAATTAAATTATGTTAGTGTGTAATAATAAATAGGGTAGTAAGTAATATTAAGCATCTCTCTATGCTAACATTAAATCTGAATAAATATTTCTGAGGAGAAACAATTCATTAACAATAATTTATAATTAAATAAATATACAACTTTTAATGTAGCATGAGATAAATATTTTTTTTCTTAAAAAAAACAGAATGAATATCCGGATTATAATACTCTACGTAAAATGTAATATTGTGTAGGACTTAGTTATTTCATAAAAGGATTACACACAAGTGTCTGTCTAATTTTAATGATTAAAAGGAATAAAACAAATTATGTTTACTCTGTATAAATAAATAACAGCTTTTCTATTTAGTTTGATAGCACTGTTTGTCACATAACAGATGTTGTTAATGTTACAGAAGTTGCAATTTATAAGAATAATAGGCGTTTTTATTTATACATATGTTAATGTTTTTCCATATCGTTAAGCTGTACAATTTTGATTATTCTACTTTGATTTGTTCAGGAATATGCGTAATTATTAACTTCTATACTTGGATAAATACCCATTTTAATATGCCTATAAAGCATTTGCAACATTTTTATTCATTAAATAAATAAATCGTAAATGAAAATATATGGAAATATGATATTTTGAAATTAAACGGTAATTAAATTTCCATATTCACTTAGAGATCATAAATTTAGACCAAATGGTACAAAATAGAAAAAGTCCAAATGTTATATTTATGTAGAATTCACAAAAGAAGCAGAGTTTATTTATTGAATTATTATTTGCATATGTATATATTTATTATGTTTCCATTAATAGTAAGACAACAAGAAGAATCATGAAGTATCCAAATTTTCCTTTATAAACTTCCATTTACTACGTTTTGCTATCATAGATTTCCTATAGAAATGGTTATTAGAAAAACAAGTGCACTCCTATTCTGATTGCAAACAAATCTTTGAGCGCTTGTACATTTTTGCCACTGTTATTAATATGATCATCCATTTTACGTTTTGCAGGATTGCATATAAAAATAACAGTAAACAATTAATAAATTATAAGGTTTACTTTATAATTCTAAAAAATTATTTGCTATTAAAACGTCTATTTAACAGATAAGCAAATTGTGAAATTGTGTAGCTTCAAAATTAACAATTTATATTTTTCTTGTATATATAAATCCCACTGAATTTGCTAGAAAAAATGGCTTTGTTATCTATATACTTACGTTAACATAATTTTGCCTTATTGTAATAATCTAATTGAAGGAACATTTTTACTATTATGTTACAGTGCAATTGAAAAAATTGACAATATTAACTTAGGATTATTTAGATAAAAATTTTAGGTCATTATACATTTTTTAAGAATGTTTAATTTGTATGAAAATAAAAAATATCCATATTTTTAATGTTAAAACAACAAAAAAATTAATAAATTTGAAAAAATATTCCTAAGAAATTATATAATTTTGTCTAAGTTTAAATAAATAATATATAAACCAAAAAATACCGTGGAATATGAACTTTATACATATAATTTTATTTCGTATTTTGTGGAAATAAATATTCAAACAGTGGCATTACATATTGACTTTTTTTTCCCCTCTATATTTTTCACTTATTCTATTTTATGAACAAATATTTAAGCATTGCTAAANAGCAATATTTTGACATTAAAAAATTAAAAATTATAAAACGCTATATGCATAACATTTTTAAGATACGAATTTTACAAAAAGATTTTTTTGTAAGAAAATTTTTACAACATGCTATGAGTCATATATTTATATAATGTAGTGTTAGCTAAATGAGTGCTACTGGAATTTGAGAAAACAACGCATTATAAAGTAATTTAAAAGGTATTTTTCTTTTAAAAAGGAAAAGTATTGTTATCATTACATAGTGTCAGAAATGTAGTAAGTGTAATTATGAAAAATTGGATTTTTATGTAGAGAATATTTATAAGATAGTGGTATTAGCTAGCAAATATTTCCATGCAAATTATAGTAGCTTAAACTTGTGACGGTTTAAAAAAACTCGTTCTATTTCGTTTTAGCAATGCGTTGCTGCTATGTAGCTTTTTAATAAATCAAAATTTGCAAAAAGACCATTTGTCACGTGGTATTTCAGATTGATATATTCTCCATTTTCCGTGAACATTCACGCATAATTAAAAAGGTCCGTTCTGTATAATTGTAGTATGATGCTAATACAGCTTGATTGAAAGTAAAAATAAGAAAACTGTTTATTTGCTAGAAAAAGCGTGTATTATTTTTAAAAATGACGTAGGTAACGCAAAAATATAGCAGTAGATATAGCGTTTTAATTTTTCACAAGTACATATATGCGTAATTATAAGCATCATCGTTTTGCTGAGCTTCTTTATTGCATAGCAGGATGGAACCTTCAACAAAGAACAGTTGGGTATGTTTACATTTTTACCATAAAAACGGCTTACTGTTGGGGTATTATATAATCTGAGACCTATAAAGTACGCTTTCTTGAATGATAAATATTATCTACATAATACATTTCGCTTTTCAACATAAATAACAGGATGAAGCATTGCTACATTTACCTGCATATCAAAAATATGAGCAGTTTGACAGTGTGGAGATTTCCAAAGAAACCATCAGTGAATGCAATGCCCTAAAAAGCAATGATGCAGGCGATAAAACACTTTGTAAAAAGGTAGCACAAAATCTAAAAAAGTTATCTACCTTACCGGATGATGAGCTTAAAAGTGGTTGTTATTACTTCCAACATTGGTTCTTTGACAATATAGCGAAAAAATATTATAATGGAAATAAACAGGGTAATAATTATAATGTTGCTAAGGAACTTTTTGATATAGTATTAATATTTACTTCAAAATTACCTAAAATAAAACCATGCTATTGTCATGAATCTGGTTCTCCTGATGTTTGGAAAGAAGAGAAAGATTTGCATGATTATTTTGAAAATCACAAAGATATTAAATGCAACGATTCTGATAAGTCTAAGTGCGAAAAATATGTGAACTATGTTACTTATATTAAAACTTTATATGAAAAAAAAAAAGATCATTGTTGTGAGGATGAAGAATTATGGATTTTTAGTTCTTGTGGGCATTATTTCAATTGTAAAAATAAATATAATCCAGAAGATTTATTAACAAAATTACAAAAAGAACTTCAGTCAGCAGGTAAAATAACGGAGGCGCCACGAGACAGAGGTACAGGTGCAGTAGAAGCTGGTAAAGCGCCAACAAGTGGAGGGGAAGAACCAGAAAAAAAGGCACAGAAAGATGAAGTAGCTGCAGGAACAACGGAAAAGGTAATAGCTGGAGAAGTACCTACGGAAAAAACAGAAAATTCCCTAGCACAACCCGCATCTGCAAAATCAGTAGCAGTAAAATTTGTACCACCAGAACCTAAAAAGACACTAGCTGAAGAGGCAGTAGCTGATGAGGAAGCAGATGGAGAGGAAGCAGGTGAAGAGGAAGAAGGTGAAGAGGAAGGGCCTGAAGAGGTAGTAAATGAAACGATGGATGCTTTACAACCTGAAGAACCTTTGGGTACCCCACCAATAGAGAGCACTGAACAGGATGTCCATGCGATATCATATAATACTACAGAGCTTGCAAGCAACGCAGTTCCTCTGACAATTGCGGATTCCCCTAATACATTAGGAACTACACATGAAGAGTTGGACTCAAATTTTTTTCGCAACGTCATCATGGCCGTTGCAGTACTTGGAACAATTTTCTTCCTTTTCTACTACAACAGGGTAATTGCACATTATACTTTATGACATATGAATATTGTGTTATTATCTGTAATATGTTTTTATTTTAAATGAGTAGTTACAAAGTTAACATATTTTTACACATCTTACGTGTTCATTTCTGTGTCAGTCTTCACGATTGGAATCAAGTTCACGCAAAAAAAACGGAAAAAGGGAAAAAAATTTGAGCATAATTATTACGAAGAGTATGAAAAAGAGTTAGCAATGTATGATTCTGAGGAAACGTTTTTAGATTCTGAAACGGATCGATTATATTTGAATTATCACGCTGATCAAGACTCTTATTATTAATTAGGCATATAAGGTGAAAATATTTATAATAGTAATTTTAACAGGAAATGGTAGAGACGTTCATGGTTTAGCGTTCTCTTATTTGAAGAGCACTATTGCTTGAAGAGAATTGATCTCCATAAAGAACTATTATATGAAGACCGTAATTGCGTGAAATGTATGTATCTACTTAGAGTACTACTATATAGTGTGTACACTTATTTGAAGCATACTGATGTGTGTGAAAAGGATGGATTTATATAAAGTATTATTGTATGGAGTGTGAGGATGTCCCTGGAGTCTTTTATGTGAAGGCTTCAAAATATAAGGTTTAGGGTGCCATAATTTGAAGAACACTACTGAGTGAAGAATACTGATGTTTGTGGAGCACTATTATTTTAAGAGTGTCCCTCACTGAGAATTACAATTGTGTGAAAAGTACGGATGACCTGCAGCACTATTGTATGGACCATTTGGATTTGCCTGGGGTACTATTTTATGTGCAGTACTACTATATTAACAGCACAATTGTGTGAAATGTACGCATGTGCCTGGAGTACTATTATTTGAAGAGTACTGTCGTTCCTGGAATATCAATGGTGGTGATGACATTGATGTGCCAGGAATAGCTTTGACAAGGGGATACGAATATCCATGGGATATTAACGAATGGTTATTTTGGGTAAAAAAAAAATGAAGTAACAAGAATGACCGTAATGAAGTCTATACATTGAGGGCACTTGGACATCTGGCACAATATTCCATATCGAAGGAGGAAGAAATATATGGGTAGAACCATATGGATGACTTAGGAGCATCAGCAAATGTGAACATGGAGATGAAGGGATAAATGCAAAGGGGCGTAACAAAATGTGACCAAGCGCGACCAAAACAACTTAACGGACAAAAGTACCTAAGGAAATCTTCACAGAACAGAAATCCACGCGAAAAAGGCAAAGTGGAAACATTGGAAAACACTTCCAATGACATATATGGGGAAATGTTGACAGAGGTTAATTCCCCATCAGATAATCGGAGAGTTCATTGCGAACTTCCATTTATTTGAAAGTATGCCGGATTATTCGCAGCTAGAGAGAAATATAAGTAAGGAATTGCTTACATATATTAATTCGTGTGATGAATTTTTTTGTTAGTATTCAATGCTATGGCTTGAATTACAAATTCTACAATTTTTTTGTTGCACTAGGACTTATTGTCCTGTGCTATCCGTTTGTGATTTTATACATGAAAGTATATAATCATTTAAAGTGGATTTATATTTTTTTAAAAATTTTAACCGTCTTTTTAAAACCTATTTTGTTTTTGTAAAAATATAACACATTTTTTGGTGTAAATTATGGGGAAGTTACCACGTTCGGTGTTCTTTCTTGTCGTATTTGACATCGTAATTATAGGGGTCTCTATATTGGCCAGATAAGCACTACTGTGATTATGTTGTAGGTCACTGCTGGTCAAAGGTTTGTCATAAAGGTTGTGTTTTTTTTGCATATTCCCCTTGCCCTGATTTGACACATGGGGATTGCAATTTTTTGGATTGCTTTACTTACATGAATTTGATTTTTTTTTTGTATTTCTTTGGTGATTATCAGCAAAGAGGCCATAAAAATAATTTTTTAAATTGGAAAAGTCCTCCACCTTTTTATATATAATATTATTTTAGCTGTAGAGGCACTCATTAAAACTTAATCGATCCGATCATCTGCGCTTTTAATCACATCATGTGCGGATAATTTGCGGCAGAGTGTTATACATAATTCCAGGGTTCATGGTTTACGAATCGCGCGTAACCCATTTTGTTAAAAAAAAAAAAGGAACAAAAACAAAATTATATGCAATTTTAACAAAAATACGGTAACTTAAAATAACAAAAAAAAAATTAACAAATATTCGTACATAAAATTAAACTGAAAAAAAAAAAAAATAATGTGAATGTACAGGCATACACATATTTGCGAATTTTACAGGAAGCTGCGCTTGCATTTTCACATAAGTGTATAACAAAAAATATAACGGATTTAAAGCATCGCGTTACATTTTGGGCAACTGCGCGAATTATATGTTCCCTTATTTTATGTTTCTTTTTGAAACATTATTCGCAAATCGCAATTGCATTTAATTTGTGCGCAATTTTGACTATCTTATTTTCAATTGGGAGTTTTCAGTAAACATAACTCCGCGTAAGTTGTGCTATGTATTCAAATGTGCTTGCTTTCTGATCATTTCAAATTTATTTTTCCATTTCCGCAGCTCACAAATGTTCTTACACCATAAAATATGAAATTGGTCACTCCGCGAGGGCTGCAAAATTTAATGGTGAGAAATAAATTGACTCAGTATCCATATTTTTGCGCATTGTTGGTGCTTGTACTGCCGACATCAGGTTGTACGCTTCATGGGTTTTTTTTTATGATACTTGGCAGTACATATAAAATAAATTTTAACATCTCCCACCAATCATATAACTCGTTAGCGTGTGCTTATTTTTTTTGCGGTACATATATATTTCCCACATTGTTGTAACCAATTGTTCTGATTTTCCGCGTAACAATGTGGAATATCTTTCGTTTATCCATTCATCGAATTTTTTGTGCGTGCTAGCTGCGTTTATATTTTGTCATTATTATACAACTTATGCCTTCAATAATTCACACGTTAAGGGTGTAAATGATGTAATGGGGGTATTTTCCCCCCCAAAGTTATAATCATGAGGTAAATATCCTCTATTTAATATATCACATATTTATGGATTCAACTGGAATGCCTATGTAAAAATGTTACCCAGGCATATAAGTTTTTTATGTATTTTCTTCACGTTCCAATGAACGATTATTCTCCGCTTGGATTTTTATGCTACATTTGTTAGTGTCATTTTAACTTGCCTTAATCTTGTAAAGCATACATTTTTTACAGTTTTTTATTTTATAGCTGGCTCCACTGCCAGGATTTACATAATCAAAGAACTTGATCGTGTTATTGGTGCAGGCACAAACTGGATTATTTGCATATGTTTTTTTTTCTCACTTATGTATTTCCGCTAATATTTCGAATATTACAATCCAACCAAAACGCGTGACACATTTTACCTGTTTTTTTAAGCAATGTACGAAAATTACCTGATATATTTGGTGTAAAATAATCCTTATTAGGTAATGATTTGTTAAGAATGTTATATTTATTCGTTTACAAATGCTTATATTGTTCTATTTCTTATATTGGACAATGGCGAATTTATGGAAAAAAAATTGGAACAGTTATGACACTATTGTAAATATTTATATTATACAATAATGCATAGATTAGTTCGTCTTCTTATGATTAAATATGATAGATCAAAAATGTACTTCATTATTTAATAAATTTATAAAATTGTTACATAAAATTGAATATTTTTGCAATGTATTATTTTAACTTTACTTAACTTTTTAATATTAATTATATAAAAAGTGCAAGCAAAACAAAATAAGGTCATGTTATTAGAGTATTCATTTTTAAGATGTATTATTAATCTATGAGAAAACAAATATTTGATGAAATAATAAATTTTTTACACTTAGTTTTATAACTTATTAGATGATGGATAAAGAATTATCTTAATATTTATGTATATTTATCGGTTATTAATGGGGGAAACAGTTTTTGTACATATGTATATTCTTGATGTTACAACTGTGAATTTATGTGAACAGATTATATTATATGTATTCATAATTTTAAAATTGTTATTTGTTAAACTATTCATAAAAAAAAAATAGTTTTTTTAAAAAGTTGTTTAAAAAAACTGCATATTTTTGTAGGGGATATATTAGACATCAACAGTAATGTTATAACGAACAATATAAAGAAAATACTTATTACAATATTATATGCGATGAATTTTAAGTATTTCAGTTATAATAATTACTCACTTTCTTTATTAAGTAATTACTGGATGTATGTATATAAAAATTAAGATTATTCTCAAGTGTTTTATAAAATAATGATAATAATAATAATTGTGGATTCAATAAATCTCACAAGGATAATACATACCAATCATATAAATGTAGGTTCTTTTTTTTTAATTTGCAATGGAAATATTATATATGTAGCTATAATTCAGTGTTATGCAATCTTATCCAATTTAAAGTAATAATTCATAAAAAAAAATAAAATTTAAGAATATTATTATATAATTATAATAATATGAAAAATACCCTAATAATTTTACAGAAAACATTTCATACTTGTTATATAAGAAATTAACAGTTTTACATGCATGTGCTGCATCTTTT
>NC_020404.1:0-50224 GCF_000321355.1 Plasmodium cynomolgi strain B
ACACTAAGAAAGTGAATTATTTTTTTATTGTAAATTTTGCATTTATTTTATATACCAAATGTGAGGTAAACATACTATTCTACCTAATATCCTTTAAGAGATAAAATAGTGCACAAATTATTTTGACATATTTATCAAGATACAAATAGAAGAATCTATAATTTAGTAAGAGAAAATAAGATCTCATATATTGATGCATATTCTACATATTAAATAATCATTATTGGGTAAGTACAGTACATATTTACTATCCTGATATTTTTCTGAGTTATAATTGTTGTCACTTGAAATAGGCATATGAAATATATAAAAGAAATTAAATCCTATTTCTTTAACATTATATCGTAAATATGTAACTTAATAATTTTAATACATTCAGCCCTACAATTTCTACATATATTTGTATTATATAAATTTCCTTATGCAAATCCTGTTAATTATTTATTATGAAAATCATGGAAAACACTAACCTTTTATAGTAAAAAATATTCGAAATTTTATAAAATATGATAATCTTAAGAAAAGCGAAAATAAAATAACAAACAATTATTGCTTATATTCCTGGCAATAACAGTACTATTGAAAATTTAATTAGCGCTTTTGCATAATATATAAAAATACAAATTTTACTTCGGTCACGTAAAAACAATATTTATTTGTTGTTTATTCTATTTTTTTTTAGATATAATAATGGATAATTAATAATAATCAATTTTGTCACAAGTAAAAAAATAATTTATTATTATGTATAATTACATATATATTTTTTTATTTATACGCTTCTTTGCGCATTTTTTCTAAATAATTTGACACTCTATGTAGCAAGTTGTTACAAAGAAATTCAGGAAGAGTGATAAGCTATTCGTACTCGCCCATTGGGAATATTTATATTTTGATTTTCTGAATTATCATATATGAATTTTTTGCTTTGTTCTTTACTAACATTGTATTTTTTTTCTTTTCTCATTAATGACATTCTATTTAATCGGGATCCTAGAGGAGTAAACTAATATAAAAGTAAAAAACACAAAAAACATTTTATATTGATATTTTTGAAAAATAAAATATGATAAATATTATTATGAAATATTTATACTGAAAAATAAAAAACTTTTTACCTTGTAAAATAGGAAAAAAAACATAAAAGTACCCAAAAGTGTAAACCCTCCTAAAGAGGAAATATAGAAAGGATCCTTCATTAATTCATTGAATATAGATTTTTGAGTGTATTGTGTCCTAGCGCTATCCAATGATTCTGTGCTAATTTCTGAATTAAAGGTCAAGCTATCCTTTTGTTCTTCATTTGTTATATTTTTAACTGCTTTATTTGAGTCATGATGTAATTCGTCCACTGGACAATTTAATTTACATAAAAAATCATTCGGATAATATATTCTAAAATAATCAGAACAGGTATTCATATAGCTATAATGATCGTAATATATACAGCATTTCTTTATATATTTTCTATATATTTTCTTAATGTAGGTAAAGTATTTACAATACTTTTCTTTTCCTGTTTCTTCAGAATTAACATATGCATCAATATTATTATAATTATTAAAATAATCGAACAAATCCTTTTTTTCTCTCAACTCTTCTAAACTAATTTCAGTATCATAGTCATAGAAGCATTCATTAATTTTTAATTCATTAATAATTTTATAACCTGTATCAAAAAGGGCAAGAATAGGCTCTTTTCCATGTATTTTATTCCAATTATTACCAAACAGCCCCCATACATTCTCATATATCCAATAGTATAAATATCCACAACTATTTTTCTTATCATTCTTCTTCTTTATTTCGTATAAATTTCTTACTAACATTCTACAAAAATGACTAATCCCTGGGTATTCTTTTTCAAAAATATAAATATTTTTACAGTGATTACAATATTTATAAAAATCATCCTCACTACTGAATTCGTCATATATTTTATATTCAGAGAACTTTTGTAAAATATTTTCCTGAGAATTATTGATTAAAAAGAATTATACATTTAAAAGCTTATTCTAAGAAGAAAACTCTCATATAATTGATCATTTGAATAATATCCTAATAATAAATTATAGAAATTATTTAAATAGCAAAAATAAATAAATTTTTTAATTTATTTTTTTTAGACATACACTTACACTAAACTCTTTTGTTTTCTCATGAGCCATTAACGTTTCTCTCATAAGATCATTAGATTGTTCTTGTTACACAATGTTTTATTCTTTTTGTCAAATATTAAGCCTAAACATCTATGAGGGCATTTTTTCGACAAGTCACATAACTTGGAATTATAAAATTTTTTTTCAAAAGCAAATAATTCATCATTATACACTCCATTTTTCTGAAACATGGCTTCAGATTTCATATTATAGTATAAATCGAAACCAACCTTTATATAATCACAATATTTATCATTTTCATCATTAACTACATTACCCAATTTGTCCTTTATATAATCATAAAATTCTAAAAAATATATAACTCCAATTTCTTTTTAAAATCTTTTCCACTGATATTAAAATTTTTATGCTTACAACTATTATTCCCGGGAGGTCTTGTATTAATCCAATCCCATGCAACATAAAGAAATTTAATGTCTTCATAGCGATATATATTATCCTGTAGTTTAGTGCGTAACCAATAGTTAAGGTATTCACAGCATTTGTTTTTATCAATGTCTGATTCAAATATATTCAATGTATTATCCCAGTCACGCAATATTACATTAAGAATTTTACAATATTTGTACATATTAATACTTCTATTACGCTTGCCTTTTATAAGAGAATTGCAAATAAACGAATTACTATTATCACTATGAACACTATTTAACTTTTTATAAAAAGAATTTAGCGGAAATTTCTTCAAAAAGTCATCCTAAAAAATTAAAATAAATAAAATAATCCATAAAATTACTAAATTGAATTATTCCCAAAGAAATATTACTTCTATGTAATATAACATCTGCCAAAAATAAAAAAGCAAAACATTTATTTTTTAATATAAAACATAAATGTTATATTTCATTATTTTCCTTATAAAATATTTAGTTTTTACACTTTCTTTATTTGGGTTTTGAGAAACCTTTGTTTCTAGAACTCCTTGAACATGAGGTTTTGATAATGCACTCTTTGGTTCAAGTGTTTTCTCTATTAGTGTAACTATGTCTTCGTTCATAATTTTTTTTTCTAATGAGTACAATACATTTTTATCAATGTAATTTTTAATGTATTCATTAAATTCTTTACAATATTCTCTTGTATTCTCATTGGTAGCACATTGAATTTCTGCATTTTTATATACATCAATAGCTCCTTTTAGATAATCAAGATATCTATTATTGTATAT
The DNA here is from genome assembly GCF_000321355.1 of Plasmodium cynomolgi strain B. Classification (NCBI taxonomy): domain Eukaryota; phylum Apicomplexa; class Aconoidasida; order Haemosporida; family Plasmodiidae; genus Plasmodium; species Plasmodium cynomolgi. The sequence continues at coordinate 3,349 of NC_020404.1, forward strand.
TTTTATCATTTATAGTACTTTTCACAGAGTTATATCCATCAAAGAACATGAAATAATCATATAGTTTTTTTATATCTTTAATTTCTGTTAATTTCAACTGATAAAATTCGCACGTTTTACTTTCACTAGTATCCTCGCCTTTATATTGGGACAACGCATCGAAAAAATTACCAATATTAGAATAATCAATGTTTTTAGTGAGTATTTTATCGTAAAACCAATACTTTAAGTATATACATAGTTTATTAATATATTTTTCATTATATATGCCATTATACCTTATTAGCTCATTAATATTTCTTATTAGTTTCTTGAAAATATCTTTTGCACTTCCATTTAAATCTTCACCCATATCATCATTACAATAACCTTCAGTATTCGACTTCTCACAATCTCTGCTAAATTTTTCATAAAATTCAGATAAATCATTTTTACTTAATGTAGGATCCTAAAAATACAAATATATATTAAAATATATAAATGTATAATATTTTCTTATATTCCATATAGCTCACATTCTAAATATATCGTAAAAGAATATTAAGTGCATGAATTAAGTCAATAACTCTGGTAAACAATTGAAACATACATTATCAATTAATTGTTTATACTCTATCACATCTTCAGACATTTTAAATAAGTGAAATAATTAAATTGGTGGTTATATAACCATTTATATATGTAAATATCAATGAGTTGTCTATTTATATTTTGTTTTTTCTAGTAAACTTTTAAAACCACGTAAACACTTCATCCTATTATTAGTATGCTAATGACAAATTAAGTTTAAGTTATATAAGTATCATTAATCTCATATAGAAAACCCTTTTATAAATACAAATGAGTTCAGTGTTCATCTTGAAAATAATGTTGTAGGCAGGATTTGAACATATATACTAAAACTTATCATGATATTTGATCATTTAGACATGTTACACATCGTCTTATTAATAATTTACATAGAAAAATATATTTCGGTTCATACTCAAAAGCATAATATGTAATTCAAATGGAACTAACTGTTTAGTAGCAAGTTTTGTTCTTTAAAACATTTATTATACATAAAAAAAAAATCCAAACAAAGGCACAAATGGTAATTTTATTTTATTTTGTATTATATAATTATAACATTTTCATTGTTTTTCTCTTTCATTTTAGGATGCAATCGGAAACAATTGCATCATAATAGAAAGACTAAACATATAACAAGGATAAATGTTTGTGTATACAAATTATTAAATAATTAACATAATCATTTTATGATAATTATTTTTTATTATACGAAAGATTCATATCACAAAAAAAATTCCTTATAATTTTATTCTTATAAAAATCATCTACATATAATACTCATAACTCTTGTTATTTCTATTTCTGCCTTTTCTTTAACTGTTCCTATAAATTAAAACGCTGTTGTGTTCCATGTGAAAAATAATGCTATATAAAATGTTGATAATATTTTGGTTTATAGAATATATATTTACTAAAAAAAAAAAGAAGAAAACATTAACTATTTTAAAAAAAAACATATAGGAAAAAATCATTTTGAATATTTTTCAAAGGAAAAAAATGTCCTAGGGCATTATTTCTATAGCACTAACAAAATAAATGTTATTTCTCCATGGCAAAGTAATTGGTTTTGTTTACACTTCTTAACTAGTATATATTTATTATTTTTATTTAATTTAACATAGACACTTAAATATTTATGATAAATAATGTTATCATGTCGTATATTTTTATTATTTTCCTTAATATTTTGTTAATTTCGATTTTTCTTCGAAGCAATCTTCATGGATAATAAATAGCGCGCTATATCAAAAAAGAGGTGGATGGAAAAAGAATTACGTACAGTTCCTCATAATTAAGTTTTTCCTATAAAATGTATTAAATGTGCGATATGTATATGTAATAAAATATATTGCATCGTCAAATGATTTTCGACATTAATATGATTGATTTTTTAAAAATATATTCATAAAATTGACAATTTACTGTTACGATGTCTGATGAGTTTTCCTTCGCCTTAAGAATTATACGCATAACAAAATAAATTTTAAATATTTTCATTTGGGGCTCAAGAGAACTGTACTATAATACTCCACTTTGGTAGCTTAACATCCTTCTCTTTAATTTTGTTTAAATAGTAAAATTTTATTACATAATAAGTACATGTTTTCAACGTTTTCTATTTTTCCACAAGAAAATGCACTTTTCAATTTTTTTCAAAAATGAATATATGAAAATGGAGAGTTGTCCACGCGTAATGCCAACATTAAAATTTTCAGTTTAAAAAAATATTAACAACTTTTATTTTTTCCTTATTCACCATTTTTTACAATAAGTGTAAATAAACTTTTTATTAATTACAACATAAAATGCTTCAATAGCATTTATGAGCAACCACCCATTGTATTACGTGAGGTTAAATCAATTATATTTTGTTTCACCACGTGTTAAGAATAGAATCCTTTAACAGCTTTTGTAATAATTTTAAGTTATGAGTTATATATTTTTTTTATGTTTCATCACAAACAAATGCTAGAAAATCTTGTTTATTTTAATCATAAATAGATCACTATATTGAGTGTCTCTTCTAATTTTAGAAGAAAATTTTTCATTTTATTCTTTTTAATTTTTTAAACATATCATCACAAAATAGATGTAAATATATAGCCATCATAACACACTTGGCTCAGAATAACACGGTGAAAACAGTTATCGAATCTACCATTAACACATAACAATTCATGCTATGTTAACAATGAATCAGTTAAAAAAGTGTACATGTTTTATTTACTCTGGTGAACACGCTAAACAAGTACAAATTATTTTCTAATTTTCAGTCATTCATTCTTTATTTGTCAAAATATGACAAATTACAGAGAAACACATGTTAGCATTATTTTCAAGGCATATATGGAAATAATAATATTAGAACAGTGTACCTTTTTTTAATAATATTTAAAACGATATAATAATGAAATATGCGTATATACTCACTGTTCATGTAAAAAACGGTAACCCCGACAAAATGGTGTTTTTTTTATTGCAGATTTATGATACGCTTTTCAAAGTATTCATACATTACAGTAAACCTTTTCTTTTTCGTTATATTTGCTTTCTTATTTTTAAATCTAAAAATAAAAAATAGTTACTTATTAAATGGATTAAGACCACCAATTAAATGTCTAAATGTAATTCTTTATAACTTGCAAAACGGATAAAAAATATTTTTTCTATTTGAATCTCATAACTTTTTTCTAAAACTGAAAATTAACGTGCATTCAAATTAAAACCCTTTTACAATTTAATCTGCACAAATCATCATTCTAATTTTTTAAATTCTTGTTTAAATATATATAATTCTTAAAAAAGCATGAAGACTTAATCTCCTTAAATTTTTCAAAAAAAGATGTTCAATTTATAGTGTATTATGTTAGCATAAAGCAAAGCTGAACCCACAGAAAAAATAAGTAATTTTTTCCTTATAAAATGTCTAATCTTAAAGCGCATAACTCCTATCATTTTTTAAATTATTTATTCATAATAGTTCTTTTCTAAAACATTATTACTATAATATAAAGATTTTTTTATAGTCGCTTCTTTAGTGGTCCCTTAAAAATAATTCTAAAAAATGTAATGCCGTAAAAAAACTTCAGAACTTTTCTAATTTTTTTACACCATTTTATAATGCTAAAAAGTGCTCCTTATATAATCGCATCAAATAACGCACTTTTTTCACAAAAACGTTTTTTTCTTAAAGTGTCGAAAACGTATTTTACCTATTACATGGCATATGTCGTGACAACTGTTAAATAAAATTGAAATGTTTAATAATTGCCCATAATGGAAAAATAATTATGTAATTTCTTTTCGTTATCAGTTTGTGATAGGCGGATAACAGATAGTTGAGAGCAAAAAACAGTAGCTTCTACATGCGGTTAACACAGAAGATACTGCTCCCAATTTTTTATTATCCCTTTAAATATCCATAAAAACGTAAACATTTTACAGTTTCCAGATAATATGACAGGAACACAATTCTCTTTTTTTTTACCTGCGTTGTGCTTTTCATGATAACACAAATTTTGTTAACTTTACATTCACTTTATTCAGAGAAAAATTGAACCATTTATTAAATCAAGAATGCGAGCTATGCATTCACCATTTTGCATAGAAATGCGTACAAAATGGGAATAACACAATCTTGTAAATACGAATTAATGTGCTACGGTTAATACACCACCCTTAAGCAAAGAATTTTAGTCTTCATTTGTGCACTTACTACCAAAATAATCGTCACAAATTTTTCTTTTAATAGACCCTTGTTATATATATTAGCACTTTTTATCATGATCGTATAATTTTATTTTTCCACATGTAGAGATACATCTTTTAGCAATTCATTTTAATTTTATGAGCGAACTGGAACTCTTAAAAGAGCATAATTAACAAAACGTCTGTTCGCAAAATCTGAGGCTAAACAATTTATCAGTTATCTCTCATTTCGATTCTCCTTTTATGCTAAATTAATCGCTTTATGCTGTTCTACATTACAACAACTATCATTGTGTAACATGTAACATTTTAGCGATTAATAATATATTTAAATGTGTCCAAAAGACAAATTGTTTTAAAAAAAAAAAAAGTCATACTTACACATAAACGATTTAAAAAGAGATGAAAAAAAATACTGATATATGTCTAAGATGAAAAACAACAAATTATCGATTAATAATAATCGATAAAACCTTATTAGTGTATTCAAAAGTATAATAACAAATGTTCAAAAATGTTTCTTTTTTTTTTTATATAGCGGATTTTCAAATAACAACTAAGCGTAGTTTTATATCATACTGAGCAATCTATTTTTGTCTCCGATATTTTGCTCTTTTTTTTTCTAAGTACATACAAATTAGGAAAATTATAAGGTGTAATCAAAAATGTATGGCAAAGTAGTGAAGGACAATTTTTACACTACTCTTTTGGCATACATTCCAAAAAAAATTTTTTTTTTGGTCCTATACTTTCTTCATTTGATGCTACTAATAAAATGTGATGATACTGCCGCATTCTTACAATTCTTCTATTTTGCATGGCTAATCGAACCAGTTTGGTTAAAACATGTAAAAGCTTACAAACATGTATATAGAACGGGATACATAATTATATTTTCATAATAGGAATTCCTTCGCATACAAATTTATACTAATTTCTCTTTATGTCATAAATGTATAGGTGATAACAAACCTTTTTAATATATTTCATCACGAATGAAGAAACTACTTATTTATGTACTTATCTGTCTCCCTTATTAGCTTGAATCTTCACATATTTTACGGGCTTTAAATCTTTTACAGCACTTTCCTTCAATTAACTAATTTAGCTATTTAATACTTATTTAAAAGTGATAATGTAGTGCGAATCAGCTTCAGTAAACATTTTCAAGTATATTTTTAATTTCCTCAACACCAGTGATCAAATGTCGTGCACAAAATTCGTCTACACCACCTCCGTTGAGTATCTTCCACATTTTTTTCATTACTACCTTTTTTTTGCAGCTATCATCATGACAGTGATATGTACACCTCAACTTTTTAACATGTGCAAGTAATAATTATATAACTCACTTATATGACTCCACCATGGGTTATACGTCTTCCTGATTTTCAATTATGTAAGCTAGCTTTCCAAATTTCAGTTGTCCCGAAGCTAACTTATTATTTTTCATAATTAACCATCGCTAAATCCTATTGATTGGTTTTTATGCAAAGTCAATTTTGAATAGAATTCCTTTATTAAGAACGGTGTTACGACACATCACACTAGTGTGATATATCCTCAGCCTTGAGCATTTTTTTTTTTTTTACTTATTTATGGAAATAATTAAAATTCAAAACCTGATTATCATTTTTATCAAACTCTACTTGGAGAAAACTGAACGAATCTTATGTGCAAATCTATTTTGAACTCCTCTCGGAATAAGCTTGGTATCCTAAAATATATGAGCTATCCGATGAATTACCACTATAAATATATTCGAAACTTCCTTTTAGTAATACTATGTCCTCATAAGTAATATTGGTTTTGAATTTTTTTCCTTATTCGTCCTCGAGCACGTAACATATTTCTCCCGAGTGGAGTAAACTGATACAAAAAAAAAAGTTTAAAATGGACATAATGATAATAAAAAAAAAGAAACAGTGCTTAATTTTTAAAATAGCTAATTTATAAAAATAATACACCGCTATTATTGAAGTCAAGTGTACTCCTTTCCAAATGGAACGCATGTACTTGCCTTGTATAGTAATGAAAAGAGGACATATGGCCCCAAAATAAGAATAGTGGGTGGAAATATAAAATAATACATAACAGAATATATACGTTTCAAGACAGAATAATCTTCACGAAAGAACTCTTTTATCCCATTACGAATCGCTATATATTTTCCAACACCCCCTTGGACAATTCTGAATTTTACTTCTAAACGATAAAGTTGTTTTTTTACGGCTTTAAATAAACATACAACATTTCTGTAACATTGACATCAAACCCATAATAAGTTGAGACACGTTTACTTCTTATCTAACATTTTTTGGATTATATGATTTGTACTTATCAATATATTTATTGCACATATTATTTTAGACGATAGCACAAAAGATATCCTTGCATAATATATTTTGACACTACGTTCAAAGTATTTAAAATATTTCATGCATGCCTTGGGAATATCCTTAATAACTTCTGCTTTAATAAACTCAAAGTTTTCAAAATAATCAAACAAATGCTTAAATTCCGTCAAAACAGGCATGTCCATTAACGTTGAATCTGGTTTACATATATGAGTCTTATCTGGTAAACTGTCATTTATATCTCTCCATACACTATTGACACTATCGATAATGTTAAAAAAAAGAGGGTCCTCCCCTTTAATATTAAGTTTGTTGTGTACATAATCAAATAATCAATAATTTATATCATAACAATACTTCTTACTTAACATCTCTGACTGAGGATTAGCGTTTAAAGATTTTAAATTTCTTTCAAGTTTATCGCAAACACCTTTAAGTAAAGGTTTTTCTTCTATTAAATCTTTTAACTTTTCCCATTGTGTACTAACCGTGTCCTATACTTCAGCATTCAATTCTTTACAAAATATCTGTGAGGGCACGATTTCGAATCCTTTAAAATTCAGAAAAAATGAAATATATTCATGTACAAATATATATACATATATATATTCAGAAAAATAAGTCATTACTTTTGATCACTAATCAAACAGTGAAGCAAAGGATACTTAAAAGGTTGTTTAAAAAAATTATTAAAACATACCAAATCCTCTTCTTCCATTTATGGTTGTTTGCCTTTGATGAAGAAATTTATGAATTACACAAAAAATAGCGATGTCTGACATTTAATAATTATTTTATTTTTATACAGGAAAAAAAAAAAAAAAACTTTGAACTTTGAACTTTACCTTTTTCATGAATTATTACTAATTTTTTTAATTCATACCAATTACGAATTGCCAATAACACAAATTATTTTTTGTAACTTTCGCTCATTTGAATAATTCATTAAAACCGTATAAGAATTATAATAGACAAATAATATAAGTAACACCGAGTCAAATTATAATATTTAAAAAACTAAAAAATTACCAAAAATTAATTAAAAAACGTTTACTCAAACATTTATGAATTCATTTTTTAAACGGTTATTTATATGATTTGACTAACACTATGCAAACAGAATAAAAAAAGTTGGTAGTCATTGTCAAGATATTCTTGGATTCAAACAGTTATGATTTTCCATAATCCAAAAAAATGGTATCTACCTCCATTTTGTAAATGAAGTAATATATATTATTATGTACGTCTAAATTTTTATCTTATTTTCACCCAAATAATCTTTCTGATTATGCACAATCATATTTCGAATGATAACTAAAAATTTTCACGTGAATGTATTTGTTACTCCCTTTAAATGGAAAAAAATTAAAAAAAAGTTAATTTAAGTACAAAATGCTGATCCAAGAAAAATCATAAAACATGTCCTCTGTTAAGTGAATAAACAAACGAATAATGATAAAAAAAAAATATATCAAGCAGTAAAATATTTTTCGGTAATTACATACAGTAAAAAAACTATGCTTTGGGTGTATTTTTTCTTAATTATAATTTCCATACTAATCATTTTTAGAAATATTCCTGCATGTACAGAATTCAACATTTTAGCATCTTAACACATTAAAGATTTATAAATTTTTATTACATTTTGAATAATTTATTAAATGTCTAACTTGTTAGTAGGCTAAATTATTGAATTGTCATCATTTCTTAAAATTTAATCTTATTATTATATGCACAAAAAGGAAGACGCAATTTTTATAGCCTTTTTGATATTTTATATCGCATACGTATATATATAATCCATCCGATAATTGAGAATTATGTGAATTAATGAAAAGTTTTCACAAAATGATGAAATTTAAAAATTCTGTTAAAAAAATAATAATTGAGTTAACTAAAGAGTGGAAAATATATTATTAACATAACTTTTAATTACACAAAGAAATTTTTTAAAATATAATTTGAATTGTGCGCCTTACGAGTAAATATATTATATGTATTATGCCATTTATTGCTTTCGTGTAAAATAAATGGATTCAAATATGAACAAAAAAACTTATTAAGTTTTAATTTACATACAAAAGAAATCTATTCATATTTAAGTGAATTAGTACTATAAAAAAACAATTCATTTCCTAAATCTAATAAAACGTTACAAACTTCTAACATTTTCTAATTTTTTTAATGTAATTTTGTTTTTTAACATATTAAGCTCATACTATAGTAATGCATATAGTAATGTTAATGCCTAGACGGATTACCACAGCAATGCAACATTATTTTATTGCATTATTAAATAGACAATTATAGTAATAGGGAGAAAATCGTCTTGAATAATTGCAAAATAATGAACGATATTTCAGATTTTTCTATCATTTTCGTAAAACCTGCTTATTCGGTTAGAATTACGTTTAAGTATACATTTTATGGGGACACATCCTATTTTTCCATTTCTTATATTTACCTGGATTGTTTTAATATTTTCATATTTATGCCAAGGAAAAAAAAAATTATAAACCTTTAATGCATAATTAATCGATATGCCACATAACTTGCATTACTTAACCATTGTAAAAATGAACATCGTGTAAATAATAATTGAACGGTTAAGAGTCATTTTAGTTAAGCATACATTTTGATGTAACGACATATCACATCAATCATTCTGCATTCATCATTTATGTATTCAACATATCCCCTTTTTGGTTCACAAGCATTGTGACCAATTATTAATCTACATTTTACAATTAATAATAAGTTAATGAAAAAATAGAAAACTTCAACCATTTTGAAACACACTTAAATTGAATGTCTCATCGTAATTATATTAATGTCCATATTTTTCATTGTCCTATTTCGTTATATTACCTTTTCCCTCATGATAACCAGTCTTTATGATCATTTTATAATAAGTTTGCTATAAAGCCTCAGTAATTTTATCAATGACAGTGTTGCTCATCATCTTAGCGAGGGTATAATTAGTGTAGCGCCCTCCTTATAACCTTACTTAAACATTGTGGTAACATTTTTAGCACTATAATATGTATATGCTGTAACGCTTGCCACGAAGTGGGTGAATAATTATGTATCACAACGAAAAAGAAAAAACAAACAAAATAATATAAATATAAAATGCCTAAATTATTATTACATTAACACATTATACGCAATTAGATAACAAAGATGCTGTTCTTAAATTTTTCTCCCATTTTTTCGGCCCCAATTTTTGTTGCCAAAACGGATGTACAATGGTGAAAAAATTATGGAATATACTTATTGTGACANATTACGAAGCACAAAATTGAGATTAAAGATTGTTACGTCCAAAATATATTTATAAAATAAAATGTTTATTTGCATTTTCTAAATGTCTAAAATGGTTAAGAAGTGTAACCCTGATCTGATACTGCTTGCTTCGCCGGTCTTCTTTAATTACCCCTTGTGTCTCTTTTCATTTCATGGTGCATCCGCAAAATAATGATATAGCAAATGTATATTTATATATATGTTTGTGTAATTAAGTGTTAAACAATTCGTTTGCCTTCTTTGCTAACATTCTTTGGATGAGACATTTTGACCCCCTGCAGGGGAGTAGCACCAAACAAGGAACACAAAAACTGTTCTACAACATATTAATGTTGTAATTTTTAAAGCTTGATAAAGCAAGTTCAGGAGAAATATATCAAATGAATTGTAAATAATATGTGCATATATGAAATACTTTTTTTTTCACTATAAATGGTGACTAAGGCGAAAATAAATTCCGTCGTTTTATATATATATTTTTTTTTATTTTCACGTTTTATATCTTTTTTTTCTATGCTAAAATGGAAACACAGATGCAATTCAAAAAGGAAACATTTTTGCAGAAAAGAGAGGCATAGCAGAACAAAGCTATACTCGAATAAAGTGCATACGTTTATGAATTTTTCATTAACCTCACAACGTGTAATATTTAGATTTCCGCTGCTTTCACCCTCATGGTTCTGTGTTACAGAGTTACAACCAAAAGGGAGTTATTAAATTTTTTGGTAATTTACAAAGTTATTCACCTACAAGCAGATATGGCTAGGGCAAATATACATTACACAATCGAAAATGTAAAAGAATTATACATATATACAATATATATATTATCCAAGTTGTAAAAAGTCAAACGGACGAAGAGTATGCAGGGGTTAAATACCCATTTTAAGACTTATTACCTCCATCAAGGGGTTAAACAAATATACAAAGTCCATACCACATTTTTGTTGCAAGGCGTCCACGAACATAACATAGGGAGAGCACTTAACGGAGTTAACGCAAATAAAAACCTCAACATAAATACTTAGCGTTTTTCAAAAAATTTGCAATTATTTTTTCTTAAAATGTATGAAAAATATGAAATACAAATTTTAAGTAAAGGAAAGAACAAAGGAAATTCATATTAAATCCTTTTAAGCGCAAAATTTTTAAACCTTACAAAAGCATGACACAACCTTTAGAACAAAATATGTTAGTGAATATCAATATCGTTTTTTGCTTTATTTTATACTTATATGAAATCTTTTTATCTTTCTATTTTTTTACATAATGATATATTCAAACGAAGAAATATTAAAAATTGTATCTACTTAAATTGTACACTTTGCTCTCAAATAATAAATACTCATATATATCATCGTTAAAAAAAAAAAAATGATGTTTCTATTAGATCGGCGTGTTGTAATTGCCTAATTCACATTAAATATCCACATTTTCACGTTTTCATATTTTAAAAAAAATTAAATAACAGTACAATGTATATATATAAGTATTTTTTATTAATCTCCAACAAGTATGGAAAAAACGTTTACTAGCTACTAGTAGAAAGCATTAGAAATTTTCAAATTTTTCTTTCAAAAAGGTGCATTGGGGTGTTTGACCCCCTTTTTCAATTACTATTATGTTAATAATAATATTATACAATTCGTTTAAATCTTGTGACAAATTTGTTTCTTAAAAATTTCACTATAACACTAACACGCATTTTTTACATTTTTTTCTCTATATATTTTCTTTAATTTTAAAATCATTGGTTCTTTTATTCCCTATTTATTTTTGTACTTAATATATTTTTTCTTTTTTTTGAAATAAAAAAATATTCTATGAAATAAAAGTATTTTAATTAGAATTATTTATGCCCACTTTAATATACAAGTTTTTTTTTTTTTTTCATCTACTTATGTAAATTTATGTAGTACATTTTTGTCAAATTACTTTTTTGATTAAATTTGATTATAATATCTTTAAATAATTTATTAAGCTAATGCTAATGAAGAAGTTACAATAAAAAATAGTGTCCTAGGAAAAATTTATTATTACTTCAATATATAAATTTATAGTAGGGGAAAAAAAATACTATTATATTTTATTTTGACTTAGATGAAAATATTTTTATAAATACTGCATATTATTATAATCTGCATGAAAATTAAATAACCACTTAATAGTTTATGGTTGTTTAATTTTTTATTTTTTTTCTTCACCTCTATTTGTTATTTTTTACCACAAAGCTGAAAATTATTTCGTGCGTTATTTTGATACAGGGGATAATAATTGTAGTTTTTCCCAATTTGCGTACTTAATTATATTTTTATTTTAATTTTTAATAAATGGATTTTTTATTTAGTACAAAATTAGTCATTTTTTTCTTGTTTTTTTTTTTTTTTTCGGCATCCCATAAAATTTTATTATAATTTTTTTTTCTAAAATATTAATATAATTCTATATATTTTATTATATATTATTCATCAATTTTAAATCTACTTTTCTACTCAATGGAACCATAAAAACATTTTTGTTTCGAACATATTTTTATTTATTTATTATTATTTTTTTTTTTTTCTTCTTTTTTTTTAATTTGTTATTTTGTTGAATGGTGTTTTTAACACTGTTTATTAGTCATTTAACGTAAAGAATTAATTTAATTTGCTAGTTTTTATTTATATCTATATTTCGTGTAAAGTAGTTACTAGTAATAACTTTTTTATTATTATTAGTTTATCTCCTTTTTTTTACATTTAAGGTAAATTATACTTCATTGCATATTTATGCTATATATTTATATATTTTTATATATATTTTTTATATGTTTATACATACATCTATAATTAAGTTTATTTGAAAAAAGGCGAACTTGAAAAAATTGTTTTAATATTTGTGAAAATAAGAATCATGTAAACAAAGTGTGCATAATTCATTTTTGAACAAATATTATCGAAACATTATTCTGTTAAAAGTTTATTTCTTACCAAAAGCATATTGTCATATTTAAGTAAATTCGGAGTATAGGAAAAATGAATAACTTATTCTGTTTTTTTACCAAATCGTTTATACTCTCCCTCTTAGTATGGAATAGTTGTGAATATGGAAATGAGGTTAGAAATAGCAGTTAACTTTAAAAAAATGTCTGTGCACATGTTTGTGCTATTTTACATTCCTATCAATAAACGTCAAACATCAAACGGTGTTTTCTCTACAATCCAGGTATTTCAAAAATTCTCCATCTCATATATTTTTTTTTATTAATTTTTTTAGAAGAATTTTGGTGAATCAAGGAATAGCAAGGTCAGCAGGAAAAATGCATTGAATGTACGCTGCATCAGATTATTAAAGGAAGAGGGGAACACACATATGGATAATAGCTATTCCTCATTAAAGGACAGCATGATGGAAATAATTGGTGACCAAAAAGGTAATGTTGAAAAGCCAGTAAAAGAATTATTAGACAATGACGGATCTATGAATAAAGATAATGATGTAGTGACTGATGAGAATTTTCAAAGACAATTTTCTTCCTTTGCAAGAGGTGGCAAACATAAAGAGATTTCAGACTTCTCAGCTAAAGGTGGAAAGTATGAATCAAATAAATACAATAGGAGGAAGAATGACAATTATTCAGATGATTATGATGGTGGAGACGAAAAATATGAAGAAGAAGAGTATGACTACAAATATCGCGACAGTCGTAGACGTGGTAATGATAGGGACAACCGCAAATATCGCGATGATCGAAATGATCGAAAGTACCCTGAAGGCCGCAACGATCGTAAACAGCGTGGTGATAGATACCCTGAGGATCGTGACAATCGTAAATATCGTGATGATCGCGACAACCGCAAATATCGTGATGATGATAGATATCCTGAAGACCGTGACGATCGTAAACAGCGTTATGATAGATACCATGAGGATCGCGACAACCGCAAATACCGGGATGATCGCAGATATCCACAGGAGCGTGACAATCGTAAGCAGCGCCATGATGATAGATATCAAGAGGATCGTGACAATCGTAAATATCGTGATGATCGCGACAACCGCAAATATCGTGATGATGATAGGTATCCTGAAGATCGTGACGATCATAGACATCCACAAGGCCGAGACGGTCCTAAACAACATGATGATAGATATCCTCAAGGCCGAGACGGTCCTAAACAACATGATGATGATAGATATCCTCAAGGCCGAGACGGTCCTAAACAACATGATGATAGATATCCTCAAGGCCGAGACGGTCCTAAACAACGTGATGATGATAGGTATCCTGAAGACCGTGACGATCGTAGATATCCTCAAGGCCGAGACGGTCCTAAACAACGTGATGATGATAGGTATCCTGAAGACCGTGACGATCGTAGATATCCTCAAGGTCGAGACGGTCCTAAACAACGTGATGATGACAGATATGCACAAGGCCAAGATGATAGTAAATATCAATATGATCGAAGTGGTCAAAAGAGTAAAAAATATCGTGATGAAGATTATGAAGGTGATGATGAAAAATATAGTGATCATCGAGATGACAAATATAGAAAACCTTCAAATTATAAACAACCTGCATTCGATAATAGAGGAGATAGGTCACCAAGCAAATATCCTTCCCAGGATTATCCGCCCAAACCATCGAATGATAAATACGGAAATGTTAACAAAGATGGAAAACCATATGATCCATTGAATCTAGATGACGATGTAAAAAAATTATACAGTTCATTAAAGAAACCTCCTCATCATTCAAAAGGATACGATTCCAAAAGAAATTATGACGATGATGATTTTGAAGAGGATTATAGACGATATGATAAATCAAAACGTCATGATCCTAATAATAAAAAATCTGGACAACCCCAGTTTGATCAACAACCTGGTCGACCTGGACAACCTGGACAACCTGGACAACCTGGGCGACCTGGACAACCCCAATTTGGTCAACAACCTGGACGCCCTGGACAACCCCAATTTGGTCAACAACCTGGTCGACCTGGACAACCTGGACGACCTGGACAACCTGGACGACCTGGACAACCTCAAGTTGGTCCTCAAGGTAAACCAAGTCCTATGGGACCAAACAAAGGTGGTACTACTCAACAGGAACCTACAGGAAAAATAGCTAGATTTTTTAATGGAATTAAAAATTTTATAAAAAAATCAGATGCAATGTATGAAACAGAGTTGCTAAACGTAATGATACTTTCTGCAGAAAGCAAAAACAATAGTGGAGCAAAACTTGGAATGAAAAAAAAAGTTACTAACAAAATAACAATCATTTCTCCAATTCTCGCAATGTCTATCTTTTTCACATTATTTGCCGTTTTTTCAAATGTTCCAGGTATGATCACATCTGCCGTATTCGTTGCTTTATCATCCATATACGTTTACTTTAAGTACAGGAAATGCAGACGTATGTTCAAAGTTTACGGTAAAACCAACGATCTTCAAAAATTTTTAGAATTCGGAAGCCCTCAACAAGTTAACTATCAATCCGAACCTCCAAAAAATAAATGATTTAAGTACATACATTAATTTTTTTATATTCATGATCAAAATTTCCACATACTCTAAATATATATGTGAGTTAAATATAACTTTTTCTGATTTTTATCATAAAAAATTATTATAAATGTAGTTTTGTATGTTCCCTATTAGAAAAATAAATTAAAATTTTCTTATTTAGTATGTACATAAATTATTAATTATGTATAAAAGTTGTTATAAGATTATTTTCCTTTTTCTTCTTATAATGAATTAATATTTTCATTTATTCCTTTTTTGGGTAAATTTAGTGCGTATATATTTTTCTCACATTTGTTTAGACACAATAAATAATACAATATTATATGCTTTGCTTAATCTAAGAAATAATAGTTCACAGTACTGTATATATAATTTTATTTTTCATTTAGCATATCATTTCATTATTATTTTTGTAAATTACACTTAAGGAAGCATTTTAAGTGTTAAAAAATAATAATAGATATTATTGTCTTTGTTAAATGGAAAATAATTAAATCGCACTTTCCCAGCTTGTTAAAATTAAATATATGTACTTTCTTTTTGTGTTATAATTTTACTTCTGTTTTATGTGAAGTAAATGTTACCTTACCTACAAAAATTAAATGGTTGATTCGGAGAAATTATATATATATATATATATTTATTTTTTTTTTTTTTTTTCTCCCTTTTAACATGTGGCTGGTTGTAAAAATACCTTTTTTATACAATATAATAGTGTGTTCTTTATGTTAAACGTGATTAAGCAAAGCACAATAGTAAAACATATTTCATTTTCATTAAAGCGGTCTATATCCAAGTTGTTCGGCCGGTCATAGTTACTCAACATTTATACATAAATAATTCATTACATTCTTTTTTAGCTTATTTATAATTTTCTTAACAAGGTGTATATATCAGCATTCCACCTAAAAATTGCACTATTTTTGGTAGTTGTTAGCATTACCTAGATAACCTACCGAAAGGAGAAAGACATTCCCCAGATGCAAATAAAATTAAGCGAATTTTACATCACAACCGAATTTATCTGCCATACATTGTTTATTTATCAACTGCAAAAAGATTTGAATAAATCTTTTCCTTTATTTTTTCTCTATACACCTTTATCTAACGCTCTTCTTTGTGTGGGAACTATGTAACAACAATATTTTCTGTACCGTAATAGTATTAAAAAGAGAAAAAAAATTATGTACAAGCGCACATACATTGTAATAATAACGCTTTGTGATCAGAAAAACGTTCAATTTTTGCATAATGTTCATTTATTTATATTGAATCGTTATTTTACCTCATTACGTAAAGAAATGAATGGTAGTAAAAACAAAAGGACCACCATAAGTAATATTATCCACTATTAGAAATGCAGAAAGAAATTACAACCCTAACTTTCCTACATTAGCAAATGTAAAGAAAAAAAAAAAAAAAAATTAAAGCAACTGCGTAATTCCTCTTTCTAAAAATGGGAAGAAACCGAACTAACAAATTAGCACGTCTAAATAGGGGTTAAGGTGATATTTTTTTTTATACACATGGGTCACTACCATAGATGTGATGGCATGCTATACCCACATCCTTCCGTGTACATCTGCTAATAAGAAGAAACGCCGTTATACATCGACAATATCCACTAGACATCGCATTTTCATCATCACAATATGTCATTATATTTCTTTATTCGCACAATTAGCATATTATAAAAAATTATTTTTATCACATTGTCTGAAATTATTATCGCAGCACCTTTTACCATTGTAAAAATGACACAGTCTTTTTCATCTAAGGTGGACCACTATCAATAAATTAGCCCTTTTTTCTAACAATATATATTGCTCAAAACAATGCCATTGGATTATGGTGTACAAAATGTACGATTATAATTTGTACTATGCACGGAGGTTGAAACGCAGAAACGCTCCTTTTTTACATCGCGTTAATAAGAATTAATAGGAACAAGAAACATGTATAAGTACAATATACATCGTTCTTAAGAGGACAAATAAATTTACTTATTTTTATGAGGTACCTTTTGGGGGCTAAATTTATAATGGCAGCTGTTAAGAAGACGTATGACTTAATATGATTTTTATTATTTTTTTTTTTTCTAAAATGTATGTACAATTATTCTATCTTCATTTTAAATACGTATACTTTGTGGTTATACGATTTTCGTTGCAACATTTCAAATACGATAAATTCAGTGAAAGATGATGTAGATTTTTTATTTGTCTACTTTACAGAATATTATTTCGTAGTATAAAATTATTACAGAGGATGTGTTCATCATCATATGGAATATTCCAAAAGATAAAACGATAAAATAAGTGTAAACCCATGTAATATTATGGCTTCACTTCCTAAACCATTTCGTTAGTTGTAAATATTATTGTCTTCCTTTCCTTTTTAATTTTGTGCTAAATTGTTGCACTCTTTGTATAACATACCACCTTCATGAAAACGTAATTTTTGCCTTTTTGGACAATTCAAAAAATTTCAGGAATTTGTTTTTACATTTTACTGCATTCAACGTTTCTTATACCATGCGTTTCTCCCACATGAATAGCATTCACAAACGGTTGTTCAACCTATATATAATAATCTATACATTTATTGATACATTACACGCAATATGCAACTAAATTAAAATAACATTTTATGAGAAGAGGCATATCGCATTTTTGCATGATGCTAAATTAAACGATTAGTCGAATTTAAAAAAACTGTTCTTATAAATGGAATATAATTAAATAATCTGCATTCCCTTCCTTTTTTAACGCATTATTTTATCACTTTTGTGAGGATATTAAAACCATGTTTAAATTACGATATGTAGATGGCAAAAATATACATATACATATATATACAACATATAATAAATTGATCAGAACTAGATAATATTATTTTCTCATCATTTTTTCGCCCCCATTATACGTATGTAAGAAACCCTCCAAATCCGGAATTTTTATTTTTTGCATGCCAATCTACATTCTCCTCTTCCAATTTTAATTAATTATTATTTATTTTTTTTTTAGTGCCCCAAATGTCATTGCAGAAATGTTAAAAAAAAAAATCCAATTTTTTTTATAAATTGTGCCTCGGGAATATATGGCCCTCATAAAATTATAAAAATACGATAATGCGCTAAATGGTGATTATCCCTTGAACGCGTCAAAATATTATGGCGCAAGGTGGATATATATTATCTATGATAAAAAAAAAAAAATATATGTATACATAAATAATAACGAAGAAGGAATATATTTTTGCTGTATTTTTATGCTTTAATAAATAAATACAATATAATTAATTTTCTACAGTTAATTTATTGTGTTTTATGTATATATATACGTATAAATAAATAATGGGCACACGTGACTTTTTTAAAAACAACTTTTAATAAATGCCTAAAAAATCCGAATTTATTTTTTTTTTAACTTAATACCTCATGTATGTGATATATTTATAATTTTTTGTAAGGACAATTTAGATTTTATAGAATATTAAATAAATACATAATTAATTTATTTATAGATTTGTACCAAAAAAGTAAATTTGTTCGGATTTACATATTATACAAATATATGTTTTTAAAAAGATTTCTTCATAAATGCAAAAAATATGTCATTTATGAATAATTGTTTTTTTTTAAGATTTCGTTTTAAACAAAAATAATTCAGATCAGTTGAGTTCAGGTAGAATAAATACCCGAAATCGGCGATATCCTAACAAAATTGAATCTTCATAAATTATGCATACATTTTTTATTTTAAACTGTTTCTTCCTTACAATTTCGTTATTTTTTTAAAGTGATAATATATACGTACATTTTACCGGAGCAGTAATTGTTCAACGGAAAAACAAATTCGTTGATGTAATTACATACCCATATTATAGTAAAAAACTATTTCTTTGAAAATAATTTTGGATTTTTGTCCTATTATTTAATGTTCTTCTATTGAAGAATATTGCGGAATAATAAACCCCGTAAACATATATTTGTGTCTGATCATTCTTTATGGAAAACCCCTCCCTATTACAGAATGCTTTTATTTGAATAAAATATAATTTTTTTTTTTTTTTCCTGCATTTTCTATTTTATACTGCCTCGTTGATATATTATTATTTTTTCGGTCTAAACAAAGAAAATCATAAATATGAAATATTTTATAACCTCATCGTTTGTGTTCACTATAAGAGCTGTTTTAAAACGTACACAGTTTACACTACTTTACTTTTTAAAAAGATTCACTCTTTTTCCATTAATGTATAACGAAAGATGGACGTGGATGGTAATACATTAGATAGCGATTTAGTAGATAATAATTTAGACAGCCAAATTTTCGATGAAGCAGAAATTGGCAATATTATCTTAGATGAAGGTGCACTAGACACAGAAGCAGTAACTTTTAATGCAGCAGAAAATGAAGCACTGTTTAATGATGGATTAGGAGGCGACATGCTAGATGTTGGTATGCCAACCGATGATGTGGTGTTAGATGAAATACCTCATGAGGGAATATATGTCCAGGATTATGTAGACGAGGCCACGGTGAACCACGATTTTACGGATAACGGAGGGTTAGGTGAAGAAATAATGGATCATGAAATGCTAGGCGATCAGCCAATGGGTGATGAAGTGCTAGGTGAGGGAATGGGAAATGATATTTACACAGCTGAAGGAATGACAGATGATGCATACACTGGTCACGTAATGGCAGATGAAGCATACAACGGTGACGTAATGGCAGATGATTCATACGGAACCGAAGGATATGTAGATGTACAGTACGACACTGACAGAGGAGTAGATAGTGAATATGTAGCCAATGAAGAGTCATATGATAGTATCGTAGTTGATGATATGGCAGATGCAGGTAACGCGTATGAAGAACTAGACAGAATGGGCGATGCTAATCTAGAAGATATTAACCCAGAGGACATTAATTTAGAAACTCTTGAGTACGAAGGTGCGGGCACAGAAGCTAGTGAGTACAATAATGTATACGCAGAAACTGGCGATTATGTAGATAACGTAAACGTAGAAAGTACTTTAATAGATGGTGTCGACACTGTTAGTACAAATACAGCTGATAGCAGCAATAACATGTTAGGTAGTAACATACTAAGCAGAGGTAGTGTATTGAGTAGAGAAATGTTAGATAAAGCTTTCCTCGCTAAATTTGAAGACAGTGGTTTTCTACAGAGACTAAAAGAAAGCTACAGGAACTTATTCACGCCAAAGGGGTTTTTAGGTCTCGTTCTTTCATTATTAAGTATTGTTTTTTTTACAATAATGTGTGCGAATTTTCTGCAGCTAATTTCAGTGGTAAGCCTGAATTTTCATGCAAAAGAAGTTTTTTTTTAAATCGGTATATAATATGCTGTGCTCATCTGAAGTAATTTTTTCATGTTAAACGTGTCTTTACTGCTTTACGTCTTACTTCTTCATTTCGAATCTTTTAACGTGCCTTATTGTTCTCCTCCACCACCACTCCTTTTTCTTGCAGTCGTTAGAGAAGCAACAACAGAATATCTTTGCCAAAGAGGATCCATTTTTGGCCAATAAGGGACCCAACTTTTATGAAAACACCCCAGATGCAACGGAAAGATGGAAAGAAAACGAATGGAACATGTGGAAGAGACAATTGGATAACAGCTGGGGAGAATTCAACGAATCTGTAGAAAATGGAAAAAAAAAATGGCTTGTAAATAAGGACAAAGATTGGGAAGATTGGCTAAGAGTTATGGAAACAAAATGGATGCATTATAATGAAACAATGGAGAGAGAATATAAATCAAACCTTTTTGAAATATCTGCAGACTGGGATGACGAACAGTGGGAAGAATGGATAAGAACAGAAGGACAACAATTCATGGAGTTAGATTGGAAAAAATGGATGTATGAAAATAAATTCCTCTTAGATGATTGGGCTTCAAAAGAGTGGTCCAAATGGAAAAAAGACAAAATAATGTCATGGTTGTTATGTGACTGGAAACTTACTGAACAGAAATATTGGGAAGATTGGGAAAGTAAGACATGGCCAAGATTTATATATTTAAGAGACAGAGAAAACTGGATTAAATGGAAAGAAAGAATAAATAGGGAATGGGAAGAGTGGACATGCTGGGTACAGGAAAAAGATAACGTATTTGTAAATAACAAATGGAATGGTTGGTCCAAATGGAGAAATGATAGACGAGCTTTGTTTGATGATTGGATGAAGCCGTTTATTGAAAGATGGATAAATCAAAAACAGTGGAAAGTGTGGAAAGAAGAAAGAAATTATGCACTTAGGAGAAATAATGCCTAAAAAACAAAGCATAAAAATAGTTAACCAAGTGAAGCGAGTGTGAAGTAATTCGAGCAGTCTGCATTTTCACATTCGAATTACTAATCCTAATATGATTCGCCCAAGAAATGGAGAAAAAAAAAAAGGAACGAAATATTTTTAGTTGGATAAAAAAAATTATAGTAAAATGCAAATTTTTCAAAATTAGCATATATATTTGTAAAATAATTTGAATGCGTACTTTATTCCCAGTTTGAATAAGATTATAAGTACAGCAAAACAATCAGCTCATTTCAAAGTTTACTTTACATTCAACCACCAAATTTAAGTACGCAAATATTTCAATTTGTTAAAATGTTTATAAAATATGTGTCATTTAAAAAAAAAAAAATACAGTTCCTTTCAAAATTGTCTGTATTGCATATGTGTATATATACACTCATCGTAGTATAATTTGTTATGCGGTGCAATTTTTTGAAATATTGATTCTTTCATATTAGGAAAAGTAGTATATCATCCCTACTTTCTACATATTCTAAACAGCAGTTATCTATTTGACGTTGCATCAGCTGTTTAAATATATGTTTTTTTTTTTTTTTAAACAGATACAATCGTAACAATTATTCGTTACAATTTCTGTATTTTAGTTGTGATATTTGTGTATCATTATTTACATAAATATATCCTAATGTTTCAACATCAGTTTTATGCAAATTTTCTTTTCTTTTATTCTTCTTTTTTTTTTTTTTTGGAACTTTTAATATATTTTCTCTGGTAAATAATGAAAAACATTAATCTTGTTAATAAACATTATTGCCTCATAAGCCATCCTTATGAATAATTATTCGTAATAGCGTAACAGCATCATTACATAAACTGTCACTTTGTAAATACTGTGTTCGTTTCGTCTGCTCTGTTTCTAAGAAAGGTCACGTAAAAATGAGCGCTAATTTTATAGACATACGTATTTGCATATTCCGTTGGCTACTTCATCCCTACGAGGATTTCACTGTTATAGGACCGTTATCGTGTAGTCTCTCTATCAGTATATGTTAAAATAGAAAAGCAAATTTTGTAATAATTCTTGTAACAACGGGTCAAAAGCTATTCTATTACCTATTCGTTCGTATGCACATGTGCATCGTACCACTTTGCACAACCCATGTTAACTCTTTTTATTCTAGCACTATTTTCTATATTTTCTATATTTTTTACTTTTTCTTACATTAATGATGGCGTTATTTTTCGAATATCTCCAACATGAATGTTTATTTAATGGCACAGTTTTGTCTACAATAAACAAAATTATGCGAAAAAATGTTTGACCTACAGTTCTTACGAAAGCCAATTTTTCAACCTTTGTTATGACATATGTTGTAAAGGAGGCGTAAAAAGAGAAAAATATTTCTTTTCTACGTTAAGCTTGCTTATATAAAGCAATTAAACAAAAACTCTACAACAAAAATGCGGATGAAAAAATTTAAAATCTTTTTTTTCGAAAAAGTTTTAGAGCCAAACAAAATAAAACTGGAGTTAGTACCAAATGTAGGACAACAAATTGAACGTTAACGCGTTTCAAAAATGGACAATTAAGCGTGCTCTTTGCTAAGAATGATTCAACACAAAATGGGGAATTTGGATAAGGAACATAAAAGTGGAAGTGTCACCACTCAGTCGAAGTGCAAAATAAAATTTATGTTAACCCGGCAAATATATGCCGAATGAAATAGCTGTACGTATAAAATTAGCAGGATAGTAGCTCATTGTATAGAATGTGTTAACTTGAAAACCTTAAAATGGAAGAATTAACGAATTAGAGAAAAAAAGCACTTCATCATCTGGGTTTTTTCCGACAAATGATCAAAATGGAAGAGAGACAAGCATATTTTTACATAATAAATGAATAAACCCATGTAAAGAAATCCCTTTGAAATGAATAAATAATTCACCGCATAATTAATAAGAACATTGAACAAAAGGGAATTGTCCCTATCTATTTTCTACAAACTTGGGATATACAGTACCCCACACCATTGTACCATTAAAGGAAAAAAAAAAAAAAAACATACATAAGGAACAATTTAAAATGGAAAATGACTCCCTCCCCCCAAGTAATCTCCCCAATTTTATGACGTTTTGAGCTCATATTTATCCTTTTCAACACAAACGGAAGATCTATTACAAAAAATGGAAAAACTGAAAATTACTATGGACGTATTTTCTAACTCCAAGAAAGGGAAAAATTAGTACTAACGTTTATGACGGTTCATTAGCTTTCCAAAAATGATAGTCTTT
This sequence comes from Plasmodium cynomolgi strain B, assembly GCF_000321355.1. Classification (NCBI taxonomy): domain Eukaryota; phylum Apicomplexa; class Aconoidasida; order Haemosporida; family Plasmodiidae; genus Plasmodium; species Plasmodium cynomolgi. The sequence goes on from NC_020404.1 coordinate 27,389, forward strand.
ATATTCCAATGGTTCTGCGTTTTAGGCATCCATTTGCGCATTAATTAATTTCGTTTGGGGCAAAAAATTGTACTATTTTTATAATTTTTTTACTTTACGTAATTATCCCTTATACATGAATTGCCCCCCTTCAGCCTAACAAAAATTGGCCAAAATAGTGCCGAACGAATGGAAAATTTAATGATATAAAAAGGCTATTCTCCAACTTTTACTCATTTCATACGCAATAACCTGTACATTACATTTTCCTTTTACAATTTTTAGTAAAATTGCAAGGTTTGGCTTTAGCCACGTAAACATAAATATATACATGTACTTCTGCGCGCGCAAGGATATATATTTCAAAAACTTTCTATATATTTGTAAATTTCATTTCCTGTGTATGAAAATTTTTACGTATCTAAACGAAGAGTGAATAACATTATCCCGTCCCCCTGTTATGGTGCTTACCTCGTAACGTCTTCTTTTTTTTTTTTTTTTTTTTTTCCTCAGGTTGTGATAGGATAAAATTGATATGATTATAATTATGAATATTTTTTATGATAAAATTCCAACTGGGTATGGTAGGGTAAGATAATGTTCACTCACGGATAATTCAAACATGATTATTAAATAATTTTAGCCTAAAAAATAATTTAATAGAATTCTGTATAATATATCATTCCCTAAATAACACTTTGGCTAATCCTTTTCGCACATTTTTTTTGTTTTATTAGCATTAACTACAATGCAGAATGCACATTTTTTATATGATCCAGGGTTATAAACATATTTTAATATATACATAAAATGAGCAAGCGCATAAACCGTTTTAAATTATTTTGGCCAAATTAGAACCCCCACAATAATTACTATATATAATTCCTTAAAGCACCCTTTTGTATTTACCCATAATTAAGCGATATTACATAACTCAAAATTGTGTGTCTCCCCCCTTAGATTGCTCTTGTTGTTCATACTTTTCCAGCCTTTTCTTTTGTTGCATACACTTAAAAAAAATTCCGTATCCTTTTTCCCCAGTAATAACTTGACGAAAATTCTTTATAATTTTTTTTTTTTAGAAAAATATTATAAAATAGTAAAAGCGCTTTTTCATTTTTTCATTTTTCCATTTATTTTTACTTCGGCTTGTATCATTGTATAACAAATTTATAACCCTAAACATAAAGTTTCTATGATTTGTTTTAAGCAAATAATTCCAGTGAGATATTATTAAGAGTATTTCTTCTTTTCCGAGTACGAGTAAAAATTTAATATCATTTTTATTTATATAAATAAATTTAGCACTAGTTTATTTTCATTTTAGTTACTTTCAATTTGATGAGTAAAAAGTTTAAAACAATTGGTATTGCTGAAAAACAATTGAAATTTAAAAGCAAAAGCGGAAACTTAATTACCAAAAATTCAGACAACATGAAGAAATATACGGCTAGTAATAGGACGAAAATAATGCTCCTTTGCGTCGAACTTTTTCTATTTATTTCTTTCATTTCTGTGTTACAAAATTTTAATAATGTAAGACAATAATATGCATGTTAAATAATGCAAAATGAAAAAAGGCCCTTTCTTTTTATCTCCTTTTTTTTCAAATTTCCTCTTATGTAACTATCATTTTTGCATTACTAAGAGGCAAAAGTGAATACCCCATTTTGTACAAAAATGCATACTTGCTTTTTTTCTTCTTTTTAGGGCATGCATTATAACCCTAGAAACTGTCAACAAAATGAGAAAACCAGGAACGACTTTATAACGAGCAGACAATTATCTCTTCTTCACACTCATAACCATGGACATGGCATTCATAGTCATGGTATTCATAGTCATGGCATTCATAGTCATGGCCTTCACACTCATGGCGCTCACAACCACGTTACCGAAACCGTTGTGGAAAGTTGTGGATCAAGAGATCCCTTTTCCATTAATAAATATAAACGTGATCCATCATACGATTTCCCATTTGACCGATGTAGCAGCAGATTGAATAGAACACATCATCACACCGGCATAATTCCCAATACTGCTTGTACAACAACTGTACGTACGACGAATACCAGCTGTGTTAATAACTTACCATATTCCCCCATAACTCCTCCTTGCACAACTCAGATTGTTAATTCCCATGCACACCATATTGCACCACCTATATGTGAACCAGGGTACCCGATGGTACAGGCAGTAATTGATGATACTATTCACAGTGCCTTAGCCCATACTACTATGCCCTGTTCACCATATACCGGCTTCATGGGATTCAGGACGAGATATATAACCCCAATGGTAACGACGTTTATGGGGTTACCAATTTATGCTAGAGGATTAATATCACTTGTTTTACTCGCGTTACCAATAATTATTGCTGTACTTTTTTTTACATTATTGGCAGGGTAAGCGTTAGATTTCTTAAGTTCGTTTCTGTATAATGGAAGAGAAATAATACAAAAAGGGGTGTATTGTATTTATCAAAATGAAAAGTATGATTAAAAAAATGGGCATTATCATAACCGAAATTAGTAAAGCAGAATGTCATAATATTATGAAAAAAGGGAAGACACCTAAATCATTAAACTTAAGAGTATAACTTGCTTATAGTTAATTACTCATTTATTGTTTATTAAAAAGGATACAATCTTTATGGCCTATTCTATGTATCCTATACAATTACGCACTTTTCAATGTATTAATACAGATTTTTTCTTAATATATAAATATTTTCGGGTAACTTTTCTTCTGAAGATATTTTTAAATTTTTTCTCCTAAGAAATATCGATTTATTAGTACATAAATATAAAGTTAAATCAAAAGTTACATATATTTTTTAATGTTAATCTGTACAACAATTTTTTTTATGAAATCCAGAAAATTTCGAGAAGATTTAATACTGGTGTTTATGTAAATTATTCATTTTTATCGCATTTCAATCAAATATTTATCAAAAAAAGAAAAAAATAAAATAAGCGGAGAATGCAGAACAGTCAAGCACAAATGTGAAAATTTTCAAACGGTGCAAACTGACACAGATCAGAAGTTAAAGAAGAAAATTTTTGTCTATTACCTGAAATATGAATGGAACCCCTCTATGTTTTAAAATGTTTTTCATACATGTTTTTTATTTTAATTAGCATTTTTTTGCACACTTCTTATTTTCTATATACGCAAGAATAGCTGCTTTACCACAATTCCAATTTTCCGTGGCTCTCTATGTAGCTATAAAACTCGAATAAGTAAATTTTTAAAATATTTAATATGCCAAACGATTAGTGAAATTTTGAAGAAGGAAAATTATTTCAAAATTTGTTCGCGAACTCACTAAAAAATAATTATAAATATGTTTTTTTTCATACTCCAAAAGGAGAATAAGCGTTGCCTCACAAGGTACTCATTGAATGTACCAATGAATGCGCAAACTATTAATAGGGAACAATTTGTCAATTTTTAATTTTTTTTCTATTGCTAGAAATGTTATAGTAACGGAAAAATATATACATACTACTTTTGCGACTGTGCAAACATGTGTTGCCGCTCTACCTTGGCCCACTTTTTAGCTTGTGAAAAAAGGGTGAATTTTTTGCGCGATTAACCGAAAGGAAGTAACAATATTGCGCATGTTTATCTGTCTACACATGCGTTATATATGTGTAATTCAGGTAATACATCAATATTTGGGAATATGAGAGACACTACGGTTTGACGTCATATTACGCAATTCATTACGTAAAATTTTTGATGTGTTTTAGTTTTTTGCTTATTTTTATATATTTATATGAGTATACATTGATAAAACGATAGAGTAATGTTAGGATGTTATAAGAAAATGCTACAGACGTGCGAGGGCAGGGGGATAATGCGACACCAACCGCACGCATCAATAGCACACATTATCTAAATTGATGAATGATATTTCCCCTTCTGTGATACCAGCATTACTTTTAAACATTTTCCATTTTCTTCTATGTTCATTTATTTTCCAAGTGATTTTTGTTTATATTCTCTTTTCGCATAATTCATTTACCATGTCGACAGATAATTTTTTTTTTTCCTCATATACAATTAAATATTTCACGATTTATTGTTTAATATATTGCCATTTCCAGTTTTATTTGTTTCGTTTTTTTTTTTTCAACCCTGTATGTTTAGCATGCCCTATGCCCTATACAATTGTGAACGTATTACGAATGATTTTTGTGCAGCTGTTGGGGGAAACTCCGGTATTAGATAAAACGCCCCTTTATGTTTTTCACCCCTAGGTTTATCTTTTACTACACTGGCTGTTGCACATTTCTTACGAGTGCCTTCTTCACCTTATTTAGGTCTTCCACACAATCTGTTATGTTTTTATTATAGTCCCCATTTTTCAGCTTTAATATGAATTGCCCTCATTTCCTGCTAATAATATCTGCTTTTCAAAAGTATTGCATAACTGTAATCGCTTTGCTGCTTCATGATTTGCTAAGGAAATACTGATAAAAATGACCTCTTCAACACATAACCTGTGTGTACATGTCTGCGTCTCCCTAATGATGGAATTCCAACTTTGTAGTGAAAATATGCACTGCTACAAAAATGTTAATATAAATTTTTTAAATTATTCTTAATCGTTTCTGCTATATGCATTATGGCTTACTAGAAAATAAAAATTCAAAAATTAATAAACAAATACATATTTGTAAAAAAAAAAAATATGCGCGTACATTTTTTGCCCTGTGCTGCGGAACGTTTCGTTACTAATTCCACACCTGGTGTTGCCAGCTTTTCCATTCCTTTTTGAAATAAGCTCTGCGATTGCACCTACTATCAGGATGTAGTCATTTTTTATTTTAAATCTTTAAATGATAAGCTAAGACAAGCATTGTTCAAAGGTAATCACAAACAAGGGGGGCCGATTTAAAGGTGGATCATTTTTTCTCTACGTTTAGGTAATATATACATTCGCACTTCATATGAACCCTAGCATGAATCACAAATACTACACTTGCATACTTCAGTAGTAACTACATTATGCCACTTCGGCCATTTCGTTTTCAAAGATATAGTACCATATGTTCTAAGCCAAAAATATAATAAAAAAATTGCAGTCTTGGTGAAACAAAAAAAGGAAAGGTCAAAGCGCAATATTCACTTGTTCATCGCCTTTTTTTAAGTAAAAGCAGATTAATCTACTATAAATAAAACATTTCAAACGAAGCAGAGGAACACAGCATTCACCACGTCACTACGATAAGGTGATCTGTCTGTTCGGCGTCTACATGCCTATGTATTTTTATATGCATACCTACACATAATACAACTGAAAACGGTTTAAACACCTTTCGCTTTGTAACAAACATATCGTAATGTATATAACATTATGTGTAGAATCGCGCAGAAAATATAGATATGACCTATTAGCTTTACCAAAGAATTTACTAATGGAATGCCTCAAAAATTGATAATCGAGATAATGGTTATATAAACTATGAATATAACACATCACATATATTAGCGAGCGCTTTTTCTTTTATACGGAACGCAAAATCTAGCCATGGAAAATAGTGCCACCAACTCCTGCAATACAACTCGATGATACATATGTGAATAGCGCAAACAGTGTATTGTGTATTAACGGACTATTCATATTTTATTTACTATATTTATTCATCGCACTCTTCATTATTAGAAGGAAAGAAAAACTGTGTATCTCTCATGAAAGCAAAAGGTTTCAAAAAAATGCACTTCAAAAGGCTCATTTTTGTGAAGGCCCTTTTGTAGACCCCCCTTTGGCAGTATCTCTTCACATGTGCTTACATAAAAAATAATATAGAAAATGCTGTTTGCACCTACACTAACAATAAACAACGAATGCTTCGTCCCAAAGCAAAATTTTACACGTAATAAATTTCGCTTCATTAACATGTAATACGTTATGTGTTATCAAAAAATATATTACACTGTTTGTTTACTTTAAAAACATAATTTGTGAACTTTTTCAAGCTAATTTCTTTTATGCCAGCACTAAATATATGAACACAAGTGTCCAGAAGAACATCTCTATGGTTCCTTTTAAATGACACCACCATGTTTTATTATAACTTTTATGGAGCCCACACTTAACACTGTTTTATAATATATACACACAATATGTGGATTTTTTTTTTTTTTCTTCTTTGCTCTAAATAAAAATATTCAACTACGTTGAACTATTCGCAAAAAAAAAAAAAACAAATAAAACATAAAAAAACGTTAATACGCCCACATAGTGTAACATAAAAAAGTGCCCCAATATTTTGCATAAAACTGATATTATTTTTAACCTTTTCATATAAAAAAATTCCCTTCACAAATGTAACTTCGAGAGGTACAACATAAATTAGTAAGAGCTAAAAAGCAAAGCTAACAAACCTCGCTCTTTTTTACATATTCCACAATTTGTCCTGAGAATAATTTATCTCCCATTTTAAAAATAAAATTGTGCGGCGTAATATTTTTTAAAATGCTTCAAAGGCCTTTAAAGCACAGTTCCCCTTTTCGCCTTATTTAAGTAGCAAAAACAAAATTGAAAATTGTAAAACATTTAATGCAAAAAAATTCGACTATATGCAACGATTGAAAATATCGAAAAAAAAATGTGGAACCATTGGGAAAAAACACGGCGCGCAGCGTGAAATTAATTTCCCTAAAAATGGATAATATGGTATAACTGTTTATGGCAACTTTGAAGGACCAAAATGAGTTTATTATGCCTCCCCCATCCCGTAAAGCAGTTTAACACGATGTAATGGAAAATTTCTTTATTAAGAACTGCAGCAATGTCATCACATTTTTTTTCAATTTATATACATAAGGATAAGGGAAAATAATTTCCACATAGTTTTCAATGGCAATAAAAAAAACAAAATTCGCATCTGTTTAAAATTTCCCTCACATTATGCTTTTTTTTTTTTTTTCTTACAATTTGAAATTAAAAAGTGATAGATAATACATATTCCTTAGTAATGCATCCCCTTCATATATATGCATACATCTCCTCCTTGTAGCAAAATGTGATCATTTTATAAATACATATTTTCCAAACAGAAGAATGCTATTTTGTGACCCAACAACATATATCTTTTAACTTTTAAAATTTTTTGTAATGTATTTTAATTATCAATTTTGAAAAAACATAACGAAAAAGAAGTAAAAAATTGTAAAGCTAGTTCAAACTTATACACAATGTGATATTTTGTAAAATACGCTTCATACATCTAAATTAATTTATCACTTGTTAAAATGTATATATAATATTGCATGTATACATAAGATATAAGCTCATTTTTACAAATAAATAAAGGTGAGTTAATATAACTATACTTGAGCTTAAATGTTCGACCAAACAATTTAATAATGCACATGTTCATAAGTAGTATTCCTGCTTTTCATTCCCCTCTTTTGTATTCTCATTTGTTTCCCCACGATTAGCATTCTTAATTCTAAATTTTAATAACCCATTTTTTTTTTTTTTGCATTTTAATTATATGACAGAATGTATTTATTTCCTTTTTAATAGCAATTTTTAAGATAAAAAAAGGGTACCTTATTTATTAATTGCAACCATTTATTTGTACCATATTTATAAATTCTATGTTGTACTTTTCTTACGTAGAGGAGATAAATCCACATGTACTTGGTGAAATACCCCTATTTATTTGTGCATAATCGAAAAGCACATTTCTTTCATGCATTTAATTAAGAGAATAACCACCACCACCTGAACTCCAACCTAATGGTAAATGCATTTTTATGTGCCTTGTATATATTTTAAAAAAAAATAGAAAAAAAAAATCTGATATGACTGGTTATAAAATGATAAACATTAATACAAACTCGAAAAATAAAACACATGGTGCAAGAAAAAAAAGTCGCCATTCATTTTAACGTTACATTCAATTGTAAATTTTAATTGCAAAAATGTAAGGGTAGTTAAAGTTACCACTTTTGTAAGCATTGTGCTCCTGTCCTTTTTATTCCTCAATTGTCATTCTTTCATCTGGTATGTGACGCACAATTTTTTTTTTAATTATACTCATATCTTCGTACATGTGTTTACGTAAACCTGCATGTAGATGCTTAGTCCCTGAATTGCTACTTCACCTTTTAATTAATAAAGAGTTAAAGACATATAATCATTACACAATTGTGTTACACAACTCTCCCGTTTTAATTTACAGCAACGGTAATAAATATGATAGCGACGCCGACGCATTCCAAAGTGAATTAACTCTACCAAATGGAAGGATCTTAGCAAAGAATGAAACGTTTAATGCAGAAGAAGGCTTTTTCACATTTAAAGATGAAAACGATAATAAACTCCGAAGAGATGATTCACCATACTTGAAAGTGTATACTAATATAAATGATCTAAATGATCTAAGTGCAAAATCGTTTAAAATATGGAAAAAAGTGGTTCAAAATATGAAAGATCATTTCTATAAGGAAACAATTAAAATGGATGACAGATGGAGGAATTTTATGTGGACCATGATATGGGAAAAACATTACATACAAAACGTACATCGTATAATTAATAAAGTTCTTCAAGACATAAATAATCCAGTAACAAAAAAAGAAAAAATAATTAACAACTGGTTCCAAATGTCTGAAGAAGACCTTGAAATTTTCCTCAAATGTGTTAAGGAACTGTGGCATAAGGTGGTTTCGGATAAACACAAAAAAGCCGTCCAGGGTGAGCAAACGATGAATGAAGATGCCAAAAATGTGAAGAACCAACTCGACAAATAAAAATTGTAACAAAAATGTAAAACCAAGCAACGTTTACATCAAATGAATAAATTCGCTAAAATGAAACGAAGCAATGAGCACAGTTGCCGTATTCAGATCCAAATGAACAATTATCAAATGAATTAAAAATGTGAATATTATATTTTATTTTTTTAGTGTGAATTTTAAAATATGCTAAAGCGATTAGTAAGATAAGATGAAACACGTAAAAGATGAGTGTTCAGCGAGAAAAAAAAAAAAATTAAAGAACGTCTCTATTTTTTAATTATTTTATTATTTTTTTTTTTTGTTATATATATGTCCTTTTTTCTTAACTATTCGTTAATATGATTAAAATTTCAATGGTATGAGAAGTATCTTAAATCTTATTACTTAATTTACCCCTACATGTAGTTTTCCCCTTGTACATAAGATAGTACTTTCATCCGAAGTGAGTTTCTTTTATTTGTCAATATACAAAATGTGACTTATCTTTCACAATTTGTTTATATATATATGATTCATTTTTTTTTTTTTTTTAAATATAATATGATTTTTGCACACGCTATAATTTGTGCATGCTACTGTGGCTTATGTTTTTATAGATTACTTATAAAAACATGAAATTCATATAACATTCTTTTTCTCCTTCTCCATTTCTTTTTCCCTTCCTTTCCTTTCCTTTTATTATTTATTTTTTTTGTGAAAACCCTGAACCCTCAATTTTTTCGAGCAGTATGGGAATATTCATACATCGCAATTACCTTTACACCTTTTATTAGCCATTTCTACATTTGCCATTCCTTTTTAATAATATTATTTTCAATAGACGATATGAACTTTTCCCCTGCATACATATTCAAAATAGAAAACATAGTTGATTTAATGAATTTTCACCCCTTTGAATTTTACCCCCCCCCTGACTGTTATAGTGAGAAAGGGGACACATAAATTGGTACAATTATATGTGTATCATTAGAAATTACGTTTTTTATACAGCTACTACTTCAATTTGCAGTCCCTAAAAGTGGGATAAAATTTATGTTCTCATGCCGTAAATACTACCTATAGAACAGCGGTGTTGTGTAATAATAACAACACAGGCAGAAACATACGAAAGAGTAAATAAAATTTTTTAAAGTTATATCAACATTTCTACGCTGTGTTGTTGTAAGCATACACTATTTCTAAGGTTAATCCACTCAGGGGCATGCAAAATGAAGGACGAAAAAAAACTATTAAAATATAGCTACCTTGGTTATGTTTTCCTCATTTATATTTACAACTATGAAAGAAGAATGTACCACTGCATGGTATTTATATAGAATGGGAAAAACTTGAAAACGCACACAGTTATCTGTATCCACGTTCGTCTCGCTGTATCTCTGTAAATACTCATACATGTAACTATTAACGAATTCGAATCTTAATCTAAAGGGGTCATTTTGCTTTTCCATGCAGAATGAAATTTCGCGATCATTTCTACCCATTATGACATAGAAAAAAAAAAAGTACCATTTTATTGCCACAAGAGTATAAGCTCTCCGCCCCTCCCCCACCTCTTACTTTATCATGCCAAGCTTCTCATGACTTATATATTTCCCCCTAATTTTTATTCGAAGAATTTACAGCTTATGCGGAAAATGAACCAAAGGGAACAGACATATTATATTTTGCTGTTCCATATTATAATGAAAATTTTTGCTTTTCCTCATTTTAACAAAGTTGCAAAAAAAAAAAAAGACAATTTTTTATTTACAATTCTTTTTGCGCACGACTGTGCATGTACTACTATCCTTAAATCAAAATTGTTTATCCCTTTTTCATTTCTCATTTTAAAAGCTTTTTATATTTTATGGTCGTAGTAATTTCATAACAAATCATTTGTTAAGTAATATAGCCCTGTTAAAAAAGTTCGTCGTTGTATAATTTTATTTTATAATTATTTCAACATATCTCAAAAAAATAGTAAAAAAAAAAGGGGATAAATCTAAAATAACAAAACAGCGTACATATCATTTTCAGGGCTGAATAAACATTTCACCGAATTTTTTTTTTCAATTCATAATTATTCGTTAAGTTGAATTAAAAGGAAAAATGTTCATTTTTTTTTTATACATGTATATATATATAATGTAGCAATGCACATTCATTTGCACCAAAGCATCAACGTGGTTTGCACTCCTCATGAAACGTGTATGTTTGTATGTATGTAATATATTTTTTAATGAAACAGGTTTGCGTAAAAAAATCTTTCGAAGGGGGACCGGCCGTTACCCGTCTCGCGTATTTTCCAGTTATATCATTATAGTAGTAATACGTAGAAAACATGCACTTACTCTGCCGCACGTAATGGACGACAGAGAGTGGGGGAAAAAATCTTATATGAAGGTTCAAAACTTGGTGGGCATCAGAAAATGGCCCATTTTACACATACATATGATGAATGATACATACTTACATCAGCTCTAAATGCAACACATTTCTAAAGGGTAAATTTTCAAAACAGACACTGTGGGCATATCTGATTATTTGGATTTTTCTTACATCTTCAATCCCCAAGGTTTTTTTCTTCGTCAATCTCGCTGTGATGCTACGAAATCGATAGCTTGTTCATTTTTTTGCTGTACCATATTCTTCCACTCTCTCTTCTTTCTCTGCTTTTTCTTCTAACTCTATAAATGATCTTCTAAAATTCATTTAATGAGAATGGTCATGGTGGTGGTGGTGGTGGTGTTCTCCTGCTGCTTGTGCTTCGGCTAATCTTTTAGCTCTTTGGCATGGGCATTCTCCAGCTGGGGCACTATTGTTAACTGGTTTTGCGCCTTTGTTTTTGCAAGTGCATCCAGCATGTGCGTGGTGATGGTGGTCGTGGCCTTCTCCAGTTAAGAAAGAAATTGGAAGCGCTCTTGCCTGTAAGAAAAGGAAAGTAGAGGAGTAATTTATATAGTGAAGGTAAAAACAGGATATTAGGTTTTCAAAGGCGCGTGACATCGAGTGGGCTTCCACATGCTAAAATGAGTGTGACCCTTTATCTTTTTCTGCGAAAGCACAAAAAGAGCTCTTTTTTCAAAAGAACGCATAAAGAAATAAAAAAATGTTGTTTCACAAAATGCGCAAAAAAAACTTACAAAATTGGCCAAGTATCCATGTTTGTGCATGTAGACTACGCATCCAACGAGAAATAGTAATAACAAAATAGCTACACCTCTTTTGTCAAAAAGGCTCGTAAAGGCATCTTTCATTGAAACTAATAATGGTTTTTCTTCTTCCTCTTCTTCGTCTTCTTTCTTTTCTTTCTTTCCATCAGCTACACTAGAATCATCATCACTAGAGGGGTTCATAATGCCACTGAATAATCCTCTCACATAGCTATCTGCATCCTTAATGAGGGATGGGATTGAGCTCTGCATAGATGATGCATCATCTTCGGGTACTGGGATAACATCATCCACATTTTTAGTTTTCTCGTCCAAAGTTACATCCAATTTACTACCGAAACTATCATCCATTTTGAATTAATAGGTAAAATAAATAATAATAGTTTAAGCTTATAAAAATGGTAGAAAATATAGCAGAATAATTTTTAGCTATACAGATAATGTATCTAAAAGTTTTTCCTGTGGTATATTGATTGGTATTTTCAATAATACAATAATTGAGGTTTAATTTTTTTTAATGAAGAATAAAAAGGGATTATGTCTTTTTTTTAAAAAATTTAAATGTTAAACAATTAATTATTTTTCGAATAGATCAATTTTTAATTCTAAGTTTAATTAGCAGCATTATCAACAAAATAAATAGCAATAAAGAGTATTTTATTTTATTTATTTTTATTTATAACAAATCTTTAATTTTTGGAATTATTTTATTTTTTATTTTCAAAATTGTTTTTTTCACAACGTTAGGTTTCAGAATAATTTTAATTAAATAAAAAATTAAAACATAAAATATGACGTTATTTTAATTTATGTCGTAACGGTTTTATAAATGCAAATGTATTTTATTAAAAATAATATTTTAGAAAATGTATTTTTTTCCTAAACATATTTAAAAGAAATTTAAATAAATAACTTTTATTAATTTTTGTCAATTTATTTTTTTAATTCATTAAATTGTGCTTTTATAAAAATTGTTAAAAAAAATACATTTTTTTTAATAAATAAAAATGTTGTTTTGATTTTACCCTTTTGTAAAATGAAATTAATTAATTTTAAATCTTTTCAATTTTAATTAATAAGAGGAGGGAAACAAAATATGGGGAGTGCATACAAAAAGCAAAATATTCATGCAAACAAAACGTTTTAAGATAGAAAGAAAGAAAAAAAGGAGGAATCGCCTTAAAAAAATGAATGCTATACTAGAATATTAGAAATACATTCATTTTTAATAAATAAAAATAAATTAGTGCGACCTTAAAAATGATATAAAACTATCTCATGCAATGATGTTATTTTTATACTTTGTATTTTTTTATGCCCTCTCCCGTATTTTTCCATCTCGGGGTTTTTTAAAAAATAATTCGACAAAACTACTCCATTCGTTAAATTAAATTTAAACAAGTCGCTCAGGCGATCAATTTAAGCACGCAGTTAAAAATTCACAAAATAGCAATTTTCTTAAAAAAAAAAGATTAAGGGGATACAAATCCTCTCTCCTTTTACGNTCATGCAGTAATTACCGTAAGGATGGGCTTATGCTTATTTATTCCTTGCTCCTACATAATAACAAAATAATGGCCCGTTTTAACTATAACCGTTCTTTAATTCTATGAAATAAAACAAATCCTGCAGGAAAGAAAAAAAAAAAAAAAAAAGCATGTATTTTTCTCGTCATTAGGAGTAGTCTTCAAAAAATGCATCTCTCGCAAAAAAAATACATAAATAATACATGACAATATTTTATTTATGTATGTATATTATGCTTCCCCCCTTTCGTTTGCCTTCTAAAATGAACTCATATTTTTCTTTCTTTTTTGTATGTCGCGTTTACCAGTTTTTTTAAATATCAACAAGAAAACCCCCAGTTAGATAAACTTGTTCTTCGTTTTTCTAGTTTCTTTGCAGCGCAACCCATACAAATACGCTTCTTAGAAGAAGCAATTTTTTCTAAAATATTTTGTTTTTACTCTTTTTTTTACTCCTTTTTTACTCTTTTTTTTACTAGTTTTTTTACCCTTTTTTTTACTTATTAATAGGGGGTAATATTATCTCTTTACCAATATGAAGAAACTGCGCAATGAAAAATAAAATAATGTTTAAAAGGGGGGTTGTCCCATATTATACTATTATATTATTTATACCGTTCCTCATTTGCCATCATATTTATTAATGCTGTTTTCGCAGTTACGAGAAATTAAAAGAGTAAAAAAAATGATAAATTATTCCAATAACCGGAGTTATTTTAGATCAACTAATCGATCATTCAACCCCAGCATCTGTATCATTTTGCCGTCTCTCACATTAGCAATGGTTTCATATGCGCATTAGATACATATAAGGTTTTTTTTGTTGTTGTTGTTATCTGTAAATTTTTACATATATAAAGAATAGTAACTGTTGAGGAGACGAAACGCCATTTGAGGAAACGTTAATCAAGCGATAATTCTGCGACGAGACTTACTGATAGAAATATTTGTTGTTTGGGTGTAGCCACTCATATTTATGTTTCAATACTTCCGTCAATTGAAGTTTGCATTTTTTCGCGTTTTTAATTTTTTTTAAATCTTCCCTATCATTGTGCTATCATCATAATGAAGGTTTATTTATAAGTCCTTTCCCCATTGGTTGTATATCCCATTTTGGCACCTTTTTTTTTTTTTTTTCTTTTTTTTGCTTTACCTTTTTTCATCTGGTACGTATTATATTACGCATAAATTAGCTATGTAACATTTTGAGATTTCAAAATATGGGCATTTATTATAAACTCGGTAGGTGGTTCCTATTCATGTGTGTTTCTTTGTCGTATACCTGATAGTGTTCCACTTTTGGCCAGTTATTCGGCTTAAACGTAAATTTCAAATAAGTAAAAAGATTCTTTCATTTTTTTGGAGTTCATATGAAATGACCTGTTCTTTACCGGTTGTAATTCACGTCTGCGATGTGCACAGTTTATTTGTACACCACCAATAGGCGTCGTAGAATTGGACTATCCAAAACCATTTCGCAGCTTTCAAAAAATATGCTAACACGACGACACCACTATTCCCTTGTCCTATCGCTCTGTTCTGTTCTGTTATGCCCTATTTGTTCTGTTCTGCTTCTGAGTTGTGTGCCCCTTTTATACATTTAAATAAGTTGTCAACTTTTTAACCCTTTTTAAAAATTCCCATTTTGTGCTATTCCTTAATTTTTGCATAAACGCGTACAGTTAAGAGCTTCAACCTTTAGCAGGGCGTTGTGGAATTTTTTTTTTTTATGAACCTCATTTTGTTTTAAATTTTTCCCACATGAAGTTACCTCTCTCCTCATTCATAAAGTGTACTAAATTCCTGTAATATATCGCTTACATTATGGCGCTTTCGAAAAATTCCTACTTTTTAAATTCGCATTTTTCACAAAGGAACCCTAGCTCTTCCAAACAATATGTCACATGTCCACTTATCTTACTAATCCCCCGCCCAAATGTTGAGCAGAATTGTGTTTAACCTGTTTTTTAAAAATTTGAACTTCCTTTAATTTTTACATTCGGGACATTTCACATAAATGCGATGTTCTGATCTTTCGATGTGCCTTTGTTTTGCCTTTTTATAGCATATTCAGGCAGAATAATTGCAGCCTTTATCCCTGCTATGCAGTCCTTTTAATTTCTGTCATTAGAACCGCTCTGCACAGAAATACGCTATATTTATGTGAACTATTTCACGGTGCAATTGGCTCGAAAGGATGTAATAAAAAAGGAAAAAAAAACCATTAGACATGTTACCATTACCCTGCTCGGAGGAATATTTTTGTTTTGTAGCTCTTGAATTATATCTGTTTTAAGGTGAAACGTAGCTTATGTGCATTGGGGGTTCTCTCCCCTCCTGTTAGTTTTTTACCATGTACAAAATTGTGACGAACAAAATTTGCCACGTCCTTATTCGGCGATCAATATGCATATGTATATCACGAACATATTTGTAACATTTACCAGCAGAATATACCTCATAACGGTTGCACCCATTCTGCCCTTTCCGCTAACCTAAATGGTTACTTTTGCAGTGTCACAGTTCTGCTTCAAACACGTAGTACACCTATCATGGGACGAAAAAAAACTACCACTCTGTGAAGAAGCACAAAAATAAAGTCGAAGGTGCTGCTTATGATACACTCACTAAGATCCGTTTGCAATTATGCCTCCTTTTAAATTGAGTACAATCTAGCAGCAAATTTCAGTGGCACTAACTTATGTATATAATTATATCTCCACACTATGCGACAAAGTGTGAATGCCTATTACTCAGAAATGCGATGCACCCCTTTAGCATAATGGATATACTAAAACAAAGCAGACGGGGAAAAATAGCATGCATACAACTTAACCGATTTCAATAACCACATGGCGATATCACCGTTTAAGGACATCCCCATAAGCATATAATAACCGTGTTAAAATGCTACTCCCCTTCATACATGTTCGCCCCTAAATGAAATGAAAAATATTCTCAATTGGGGGTATTTATTCCCACTCATGAAGCTATCTTAACATTGTAAACCCCATTTTGTCATATTATTTTTACGAAAAAGAAACGAAAAAAAGTTTTGCATACAAAGAGATACATTCATAACTGCGCATTTTCAAAATTGACGAAATGAACTTACACAAAATTGCAACCATACATCTGCCAAAAAAATTGCTCTGCAATTCTTATTCATAGTGAGCCTTTTATGAAACAAAAAGTTGCGCAAAATGGTCAAATGGCCTGGTTAAAATTTTATTCATGTACATCCCATCCCCCTGTTAAAATATCCCATTTCAAAAAATTAACATAAAAAGAAAAAACTCCCTTCATAGCTACATTTTTAAGCTTAAAAGGGGAATATAACTCAAACATTACACAACGCATACTTTTGTGCATATTTTTTTTTCATGCTCAACGCGCAACGATATGAGCTTACTCCTCCCCCACAAAAAGAAGCTTCTTTACAGAAAAACCGTTGCTACATTCTTTTGCATATATCGCTCAATAAATGAACTACGATGACGTAATTACATCTCACCCGCACCCCCCCAAAAAAAAAGAGTAAATAGAATCACGCAGGAAAAAAATTAAAAAATGTATAAGCATTTTTTTGTCAAGCAAAAAATTCCAAAAAAAAACGTTTTCTTCTCATTATCTATGCATCTGCCGGGAATCGAACCCGGGTCACTTCGATGGCAACGAAGTATTCTACCACTAGACCACAGATGCTTACAAAAAATTAACTTGGCCGTACGACTAAAACATAAGTTGATGGATGTACTTGTAAACTTCATTAAACAGCAGCAGCATTATGATCATTATGGTTATGCATGTGAACAGGTACAGGGAGACATATATGTACGTTCTTTGCTCTTTTTCCATAGTCATATCTACAAAAAAAATGTCATCATGTGAGTACGAAAAAGCATAAGGAAGGGACAAAAAAATGATTAAAAAATTAATGCAGAATTTTTATTCATATTAAAATTTTCTCCTTTTAAATTGACAACCAAAAAAGTTTATACATGCAGAAAGTCACCTTAAATGAAAAAAAACATATATTTCCAAGCAGGCATTTTTAATTTTTTAATCATAATTTTTCTCGCACATGTTTGAAGATCAATGCAAAAATAAAAATAAAAATGTCACTGTTGTTTACAATTTCGCACGAAATGTTATTGTTAGCTATATTTTTACATCATATAATGAATAATAATTGTAATAAGCAATTTAATGGGCGCGTAGCTCAGCGGTAGAGCAGCTGACTGCAGATCAGCGGGTCCATGGTTCAAATCCGTGCACGCCCTTACTTTTTTAATTTTTTTCAAGGCCTTCTTTTTTAATTTTTTTTTTTCATTCCCTTTTTTGTAAAATGGAATTTTATACATGCTTACAAAAATGATCAACTTAAAAACAGCATTTTTTTTTTCTGTAGCCTTATAAAAGATTCCAACATAACACGCAAATTTATTCGGTTTAATCGTTTCACTAAATTCACCTTTTACGTTTTGCCTTATCACCATGTCCTTCATTCTCATGCATGCATGATGTTGCAAGGGCTTGTTCAACCAGCAGATTACAGGGGAACAGTAAAAATTCCACTGGGCATATTTATGTTGCTATAAGCATGGACCTCAGCTGAACTTCAACATTATTATGTTGGCTACGCTTTACATATATGGTGTACACATTTGCGAGAAATATTCCTGGGGTATAAAATTGGACAACTGTATACATGCATACATATACTTCCTCATTCGGCCAACAAACCGTACATCTGCTTCAAATTTACCCATGCAATGCCAACACGGTTTAAAACACTGTTTTGGGTAAAAGAATCTCAAAAAATGGTTTCCCTTGTGAAATGCAACATGCATGTAGATGATAACGATAAACACATCGCTATGCGATTTGGCCCAAAACAAATGTGTAGCCGTTTCTTTTGAAAAAAAAAAAAAATAACCCATTTTGCTATGCGCTTTTTCCATCGTAATAGACGCGCAATAAGACATTGGCACATTCACATCAGTACATATGTTATAACACAATGTGTTACAATATATGTTTTGAGAATTGTCTTTGTTTAGAACGAAAACACACCTAAAAAAATATATACAGTGAGTTATTTGTCATAAATAAAAAATATGTAAATTTAGCATCGCAAAAGAGGAAAAAAAAAAAATATATATATATACATATATTTATGTATATACATATAATGACATGACAAAAAAGGAAAACTCCCCTTCGGTAGAAAAATAACAAATCGACATAACCTGTTTAAGATCTATGCATATTAATAGGGAGGGGGGATATATTTAAAGGAGATTCTTCATTTTTCATTAAAACTAAAAATCAATTGATAGAGGACCCATGTTTATATTTTACATATTGGATACGTTTATTTATATTTCAGTTATATATTTTGGCATTTGAAATATATCTATANCGAAAATGCTGTAAAAAAAAAAGGAACAAGTTGCAAAAGGAAATTTTTATAAGTCCCCTTGAAAGATCTACTTCCTATATATTATACCAATTTCTTTGTGTTTTTTACTCTGCGACATATGTGCAGCACCTGAAATGTATACTAGTATTTATTTTAAATGCATTTTGAATTTCCAGTTAGATATACTTAAGATGTATTACAATATAAAAAGGAACCATTAAGAACAAAAGGTACATATATTTTTTAATTCCTTTTCGATTTTTACCTTACGAGATGAACGTATAAAAAGAATCTAAGTGGGTGTTATTTTATGAATTATTTTAAAAAGTAACAAAAAAAAATTGTCAGAGTATTCACAAACATGTTGCATATAAAATTAGTACCTCTCACTAGTAAAAAACTACAACATTTTTTGTGGGGTATCTCGTATCTTTATGTTCGCATTAAAATATATGCGCTTTTTTTTGTAAGAACAAATTTTCTGAAATGAAACAGCAGCCTTAATCTACCTTATTTTTTTTTTGTGTTTTTTTGAAAAGAAATCCTAAAAAATTATTCTTCGCTATATTCCTGAGCCAAAATATCAATTTGCGCTTATATTTATGTAATAAACTAGTAATTTTTTTTTTTCCATATAATTTTATTAGTGTGTATATAAGAAAATAACCCCTCCCCGCCGGCGTGTATAAACCATTTTCATAAGCACAGAATTAATCATACATAGTGACACATTCGCTATATCAGTGAGTATTTATTGTTTACATTTGCAAATTATTATATATAATCATCCAATTTGTGTTATATTTGCTTATCACAACAATTATCCGCTGCGGTGTTATACATATAGAAAGCGATTTTATATTCATAAAAAAATATAATGTGGTTGTAATGAAAAAAAGCTGTTCTTAACGTAGGTCCACTACAAAAATTCAAAAGGGTAGTTACTCTTCTGAGGCAAAATATGTCCGATAAAATATTAATGTAAAAATATTTTACTAAAAATGTAACAAATCAAGTGTAGTAAAGTAACTCATTAAACTAGTCCAAAATATTAACAAAAAAAAAAATAAAATAAAATACAATTACAATTAAAATTATATTTCCATTGACATTTACTATGTTTGACCTTTTATATATAAACTATAAAAACAAAATAATAATTTTGAAATTTGCTAAGAATACTCGTAAATGCGCATAAATAATACTCGTTTCATGGATTTCTAGATTTGGCGAGATGCTTGAACACTTAACTTTATTATCATCCGCTCTGAACAAATTATGTAGTACATTTCTCTTTTATTAATTTATTTATTTGCTTTTTCGTGTTTTCCTTTATTTCTCCCCTGCGTGATATGCTCTACATAAATAAGTTCCGTAACAGAAGACATGTTACGAACACGAGGGGAATGGTTTGTAAATATTTTCTTCATATCATCATATAATGAATGAGTGGAAGAATCAAAACGATTGTCTCGCTGTCCTATACTGGAAATCTTAAACGGTTTCTCTACATAAAGTATAAATTCACGGCGAGATTATACAGCTCCACAACGGCTACGCATGCTTACTTTTCGCGTTTTCAAAACAGGTTTCAATCTTTTAACGATTTCTTCCATCTTATCCAATTCGTCCTATAAATGATGTTATTATTATTCTTTCACAAAATCTTCCAAAAAATTAATCATAAAAAAAATATGATTTTGTATAAATATTTTATAACTGTATGATCGAATAATGCAAAGCACTTAATTTTTTTTTTTTTCTTACGTTACAATGTGACATATAAATAGCGCGCAATACAAACAGTTATTCTAAAATAAGTATGTTCAATTTTTAATTTATATATAACTTGTTTTTTTTAAAAAACCCAGTTTAAGTAGGAAAATTTAATTATTTATGGGAAAAAATTAAAAACGCCTTTTTACTGATACATTTTATATCACTACTGTTTTTATTACTATTATTATTGTGCAAGTTGGTATTTATTGAAGAGGGGTAATTTTACAATTATACGATGTTATTAATCCATCATGATACATAATCTCATCGTTTCTTCACATAATGAACCTAGCTATTTTTCTAAAAACAATTTATAAATATGAATCATTTCAAAACTCCAACTAAAATAAAATAACACATAGAAGATATCGTTATGTATTTGCAGCATATATGAACAAAATATTTTTTCGTTTTACTTCTTAATACGTAGAAAAATTAAAGCCAAATATAGTAGCAGTTAATTGATGGATAATGACTGAAGTAGTGTTCATAAGTTCTAAAGTATGCAATGGACAACATTTTGAAAGTTGTGATGAATTAATTAGCAGTATTATAAGTCACATTGACAAGATAGCAGATGAACTAAATAAAAAGAAAAGTGCAGATGAATTTATTAATAAGTGCAAAGAATTAGATAGTTATCTAATAAAAAATAAGAGTGATTGTAACCAATGCTACAGACGCAATTATGGGAGTAGTCCTAATATTGATGAAGTTGTAAAAATATATTTAGAAACGGTTACTAAATTTGGTGGATGTCCACAACCCCTTACACCTGAAGGTGAAGAACGTATTAAATTAATAAGTGAAATAGAAGAATTCTGTGAAAAAAAGAAGGGTCATATAAAAAAATAAAATTATTAAGAGATAATAATAATGCCCAAAAAGAGTTCAGTACGAGTGAAACCTATAAATCAGAATGCTCAACATATCTAGAATGGTTAGGTAAAAAGAAAGAATATTTTCTTGGTAAAGAGGAACAAATTACAACTTTTTATAAAAAAAAATCCCTGCAAATTCAGTTTCCACTAAATTGTGATGTGACAAATGCTGACACATTTAAAAATAAAGATGATATTTGTGGTCATGATAAATCTGAAGAATCAGAATTATATAAATTATTTCTAGATGGACAGGTAGTTGATGATAGCATTGATGAATATATTGGTAATAGTATTCATTCCGAATCACCAGGATACAAATATTATTACGAACTTCCAGAATTAACGGTAACTGGTGCTTCTATTCCTGAAACTTTTCTAGGAACATTACCCCATCAAAAACAATTACCTCCTCAAGAACAATTTCCATACCGGGAAAATTTAACACTAGAAGAAGATCCACCCGTTGGTTTGTTCCATAACGAACACCAACTGTTTTCTTCACTGCCAGAATTCCGTTCTAGTACGTCCTATAAATAAACTCCTCCACATTTGAATCATATAGCACACATCATTTTTACTCAACTCATCATTCATCCCATGAAACAATTACATTACATGATATGAATGCATTATATAAATATTTAGGTCCCAAGGAAAACAAGATCTTTGTACAAATGGTAGAACCAGCCAAACCAGCCGAACTAGCCAAACCCCCCCCAAATAGAGTATCTGGATATAAATTATTTTGGCTAATTCTTATAATAATCTCTGGGGTGTTATCCTCTTTAGCCTTACTTTTGAAGGTAAAATAAAATACCTATGTTCCAAACATATATTTCATGTTATATGATTATATATTACTAGGAACATTCATTTTTATCAAGCTGTGTCTTACTGTTTTATAGAATACACCCATAGGATTGTATCTTAGCAGAAATAAAAGGAAAAAACGGAAAGAGATAAACGAAAAAATAACTAGAGTGCTATTAGGATTGCAATCCCCAGCAGAAGCAAGCAATTCCAACGTTACATATGGAGGTTTTTCGAGTTGATCTAACTGTGCTAAGAGAGCAAAAAAAAAAAAAAATAATAAAATAATACATATAATATGTATGATAGTTAAGCTATGTAAAGAAGTCGTGTCTTATGGGGGATGCACAAAAGGAATAAATAGAAATGATGAATAGTTACAAAAAAAAAAAAAAAATTATTATAACAAGATAAATACTGTATAATAAAATTATATGAACGCCTTAGAAAAATAGGCAAAGTGATATAACTGAACTGTACACAAATGAGCAGTGTTCTAAACATATAAACAATTTTTA
>NC_020404.1:50234-55418 GCF_000321355.1 Plasmodium cynomolgi strain B
AATTATTTTAAAAAATTACACATTAGTAATATGAAACCTTTTATTTCGCACTAGCGAAATGATGTAATTAAATGTGCCTGAAAATATTGGCAAAATTAGTCACCACAGCCTCATGTTACGTTCAAAGGTGTTTATCATTGTTTAGTCACATTATGGGGGAAATACATCTACACGTGCCAGTCAAAACAATCACTTACGTTAACAGCACTTAAAAATTTGTTATTAAGACGCACAATAAGTAACATATTGTTTCCCTAGATTAATTTCTGTTGTGTCAGGAGAAAATCCAAGCACAACGCAGATGTGTTGTATTCCATTTATTTAGACCCATATAACAGACGAGCGAATAACCGCTTCTTTCATTTTCTAAAAAACGTTCGCATATCGTTTGACGCGTATCCGTTTTGTATAATAAAACGGAATATGGCGATTTTCCATCCGAAAAGGATAAATCTTTACAATGTATCTTTATTTACATTACCACCTCACCTTTTATCGTTCACATTGTGGATAAGCAAATGCAAAGGAATGTGCGAGATAGAACGCAATTAAAATAACGCAAGTGCTGCAAAGCGATGCGCATGAGAAGAAAATTCCTCTTCATCCCTTCACAGCTAAGCGGGTCACTACGCATGTTCGTTCTAGCTTCTCATAAAATCCAAATAAACATATATAACATTACTTCCAAAAAAAATGTTGTCCCTAAAATATTTTAATTTTTCTTATGCGCTCTTACCGCAAATGATGCCAAATGTGGGACATGTGGATTACACGTTTTGTAATTTTTTTTTTAATCGTAATTTCTTCTGAAGCGCTTTATCCGTAATTATGTTAATCATTTGAATAACACTTTGATAAGCGTTTAGACCAAATTGGAAACATTTTTCTAATGCAAGCTATATCGTTATATATAGTACCCTTTTTCCCCGTCCTTCTAAGCAATACATTTGCAAGGTCGATGAGTTATAGTTTTTGCGCAATTTACCCATTGGGGGAATTTTCCAAATTACGACATTTTTGAATCATTTCCATTAGGAATATGAATAATTGCAAACACAATTGAATCGTTTTGCTCGTCACAGAACTGTTCTTACGAATTCTTTCCATTTTTACTTCACTACTTCCGATTAAAACGCAACACTTTCCTCGAAGAACTTTCACACATATGTAATTTTAAGCATATGTCATATGTATTATGCAACGAAGCAAATAACGCGAATGTACAGGGAAATGTAATATTATACCATTTCGCATTCTTTTGAAACACATAAAAATGAAAATTATCCTTAAGGGAAGTAGGCTAAGTACATAATGGCATAAACGAAATGCTTTTTTGCAATTCGTATATCCTGTACACATAATTGTTCCATCCAAAAAAATTACTTTTTTTCGCTCAGCAAGTATCTTCCTTTTTTGCAATTTACATGGAATTTTTCTATTCATTTGCGTATTTGTTTTGTTCAGATAAAATTTAACGAACTTGTAATTTTTTTAAAAAAATGTATAATTAATCATTCAACGAGCGTAAAATGTAATCATAAAAAGAACGATTACTTTTTGCGCATAAAAATGGATATAAAAATTAAAAGCATGGAAATTTACTTATTTCCATAAGCCCATAAATAAAAAAAAAAAAAAAATCCTCCACTTTTTTTTTCCAAGAGAATTCTTAAAAATGTTGCGCAGTAGTATTATTTGTTACATATTAAGCCATCCCGCAAAGAGATGTTATTTTTCTAATTAACATTTGACCTATCAATTTTTGTAATATTTTTTTCTTTCTAAATAAAAAAACACAAAGGTATATTACACCAGATGGGACTCGAACCCATAACCTTTGCCTTAGGAAGGCATTGCGCTATCCAATTACGCCACTGGTGCTAATTAATATGTTATTTCCTGCATACTCTATTGTGGAATAATTCGTTCCTCTTCATAAAAATGAAACCTACGAGCTTTGAAGCTTCCCCATATATAATAGAAGCTATAAAAAACCAACGAATGCGCATTAATATGAACTGTAAATGTCTCAAGTGCGTTTAATATAAAAAAAGTAGCAATTTATATATATATTTCCTGCTGTTTGTAAAAGATGTACGCATAAATGGAGACACGCAAATGGGAATATAAACCAACGTCGATGCGTACCATTTTCCTTTTCTTTATTTTTTTCGCAAATTTCT
Source organism: Plasmodium cynomolgi strain B (assembly GCF_000321355.1). Lineage (NCBI taxonomy): Eukaryota > Apicomplexa > Aconoidasida > Haemosporida > Plasmodiidae > Plasmodium > Plasmodium cynomolgi. The sequence goes on from NC_020404.1 coordinate 52,418, forward strand.
TGCCCGTAAAAATGTTATACATATATTTAGCAATATTTCGCTTACCGAACTGTGCCAATAAATATCCTTTTTTTACATAAACATATAATTTTTAAATTCCAAAATTGTTGATCATAACGCTTTTTTCCAGCATGACACTTTTAACCATGAAAAGGGTCATATTTATGCCCTTTCAAATTGACTTTTTTTAAAAATTTTAATAAAAATTGAATTTTTTTAAGGTAATAATTTGTGACATCAAAATATGTAATATAGAAAAAAAAAAAAAAATAACTTACACAAATTGAATTAAAAAAATATGTGCGCATAAAATGAAACATCAAAACACATATTTTTACATATATCTATATATTTAACAATTACATGTGTTTATATCTATGTTTGTGAGGCTAGGTCGAGCTCATGCATATATGTTATAAACAGCTTCGATTCGACGCAGTTTACTTTTCAATTTTGAGCGAATTTCGCCAGAATAGGATTTAAGTACCATATAAACATTAGCATTGGGCCTATGGCGCAACGGTAGCGCGTCTGACTCCAGATCAGAAGGCTGGGGGTTCGAATCCCTCTGGGCTCACTTTTTTTTTTAGAGCACCGTTGTTTTTTTTTTTTCGTGAACTTTGTTTTAAAAGGTAAAGTTGTCATGCATAAATGACCTTCTCACACAATGTCTGAAAATTCATTTTCGCAGCAAAGCCCCATAATATCGAATATCTGCTTAAAAAATCATTTTCACAAAGGAGAGGTGTCGTACTTGCTCACATGTTACGTGCACACTTGTTCCGTGCGTAACGCACGATTGCAGCTAAAGAATAATCCCATATTTTATATAAAATAAAAAAAAAAAAACATATTTATTTTGTTCATTATCTATTTGTTTCACATAAATTGAGAAAGTGTGCGAAAATCACTTTTCTTCAATTGTGCAGTACGCTATTTTAAATGCAGCAGTTTATTTATACGCGCGGCAATGTTTAAAAGCGCAACAATCCATTTTCCTATAAAATTTTGTACAATTCTGATGCGAATCATTATTGCAGGAAATTTACAGTAGTGCGCATATACACCTTATTAAAGAATCATCTATTTTGCTAAAATTAAATCATTTAATTATGTCAATCTGAAGTTAAATGTGTGTTTGTCAATCTACACGCAAATCGCGCTTTACATATTTAAATTTCTTTTTTTATTCTTTACATAGGCGAATTTTTCTTTTTACCACAACTTACTTTTTTAATAATTTTAATTTTTTGGATAATGAGAAAAAAAAAAAGAAAAAACTATTCGAAAAAGTAAAATGGCAGTTTTCATACCATTTTTTACTTACCCTTATGCAGTATTTTAACACATGTTATTTATATAAGCATTGTGTGTTATAATTTTTCTCATAAAAAATTTCCTCTATAAAATTAATCCAGAATTGCCACAAAAGTTCCCTTCACCTGTTCTTATACTTTCCTATATTAGGAATATTTTCAATGAAAAAAAAAAATTAGGCCGGGCAGGAGTCGAACCCACGACCTCCCGATCCGTAGTCGGGCATTCTATCCAACTGAACTACCGGCCCTTATTTAAATACCGATACAACTGCAGCACTAACTGAAATTATTCTGTTCGTATGCTATTATGAGTGCCGATTAACTCGAATGATTGTATGCCGAAAAAAAAAAAAAAACGAAAAAGGATTCATTTTTTAATACCCCAAAAAAGTGAAATTTCCAAGTAAATTAAAGGGGGCATTTTTTTTTCCCTCCTTATATGATTCTTTTACATAAGAATATATATGACCGCTGCGTGTTATATAGTTATGTATGTTTATTTTATGCAACATTGCAATTACCTTCGGAAAATATGGCTTAACGCAAAAATGACAGAAAAAAACATTCGCGCAAGATGAATTCCTGATAATAATCCCATGCTAACTTCTCACATATCAGGAAAATTAAAATGTAATAGGGACTTGGGCATAATTCCTACTTTGATAAAAATACAGGTGTAATAATGAAAAAAAATTTGCAGGAAAGTAACAATCATTTGTTAATACATACACTTGGTGTTGCTCAAAGAATGCGTATTTTTTCTATATAAAACATTGCTGCCCATTTTAATACCGCCCTTTTCCACGCCATGGAAAAAAGTAATTAATTAAGAAGAGAAAGGTCTTTCCCCATTCTATAATTTTTTTCCTTTCATGACTGTGTTTATCATCTACATTTATGTGTGTATGTAAAATTTGACGATCGATATGATTTTACTTATAAAAGGAAAAAATTTCACAGCTCATACGTCAGTGCTAGAAAAACGCGTTGACGCTTTGGAAGTAGCTTTTAAAAAGGGGCAGAAATATGTCCATGTCCTGTTTTTGTCGATTGATTCAAAACATATCAATACGAACGTACACATTGATGCAGCTCACTTGGACTCGAACATATCCTCTCTAACGACAAGTGATGCTTTATTTCCGTCTTTGCTCTTGAAGCATACATAAAACTATCCAATTTTACCAAAATTATCGTCCCCAAAGGGGGCCTACACATCAGTGCTGCATTAAATAACACAATTCAGGACTGCAAAACGAAACAACATATTTAATTCATAACAATTTGTGCCATTTCACAATTTCCCCCCACCCCTTTTTCTCACTTAAAATGCTGCACACAGTCCCCACGAGAGCAATGTGTTGTCATAAATACGCTTTACACAACCTTACGCTTTGACAAAGGTGTCAGAGCGAAGGGATGCCAAATGGGAATGCCATTCTAACAAAATATTACATACAAACCATTTAATTCGTCACACAAAAAATGATAAAAATTTGCTAACTTTGAAAATTTTAAAAACATTCGAAATTTTTTGACGATTATTTATTTTGCGTGAACCACGAGAACAAATATATCGTGGCCCTAATCAATTTATGCATTGTATGTGCTATTCACGTAAAAGAATAACCCCCCCCCAAAGCACAGCCCTCGTTTTATTCAAGCTGTTTTCAATAACAAAA
>NC_020404.1:55568-61567 GCF_000321355.1 Plasmodium cynomolgi strain B
ATAATTTGTGCCCATCAACAAGACCATCCTCCTCATCCTACATGAGGAACAGTAAGTTCAACATGCCTTGTCAGTCAAGAAGCGCTTTCCAAAAAAAAAAAAAAGAAGATAATATTCTAATTTGCATTAACATCTTGTAAGGCAAATCGCTCAAAAATACGTCAACAAACAAACACGAATTTGCTTCATTGAACCAAATAATTTATACTTCCCTTTTACGGAACGTCCAACAAACAAGTACACAGAACGATCTCACAAAATGAGGATAACAGTCGATATGATAAATGATGCTTATCAAACGAAAAATCCAGCCAACGAAAATACCATAGTGTTAAGAGGTAAAGGAAAAGATAAAAAATAGAGCAATATTAGTGAAAAAACGCAGTGCCTGCGTGTGAGAAAACGTGTATATATAAAACAGCTTGAGCGACTCTGCACAGAGTTGTACGTTCGGGGAGTATCAGACTGTTCATTATATGTAGTCAAATGATACATATGTGCTTGAAGACGTGCATTCATATATATACGCGTGCCTTCGTGTAAAGCAGTATTTGGTTACTAAGACCGTAGATCGGCGCACTTTCTAACCACGTGTGCCAAAAAAAGGGACAACCTTTTTGTTCATTTTTGAAGACTTACTTGCGCGCTTATGAATTTCCTTCACCTTTTCCTTTTGCTTTCCCCATCTTTCAGGAAACAAAATAACCGTTATCGAAAATTTAGGAGTGACGAAGGACTACTTTGAATGCATAGACCTGAGTGATAATGAAATTCTTAAGCTAAATAACATCCCCTATCTGCAAAGATTAAAAACGTTAATATTGTGTAACAATAAGATAGCCAGAATCGACAGCGACATTTTTGAAAACATTCCAAATTTGAATTCGCTAGTTCTGACAAATAATAAGGTAATATACACACGTCATGGATGAGCACACATTTAAGGATGAAATATGAATGTGCTCATAATGATGAACGAAACCTATTTTGAAACGTCCTTTTACAATTCATGTGTTAACAAAATTTAAAACGAAAAATACTTTATTTTTCCCTTTGCAGATTGAAAAGTTAACCGATTTGAAATCTCTATTTAAGGCCAAAAACTTAACGAGACTTAGCCTATTAGAAAATGCCGTAACCAAGTAAGTGTTCATAGCTACACCGAGAATGACGCAATCGTAGGCGTGCTGTTAACACACCAGTTTATCGACGTCCCTTTCTACCTCTGTATCATTTGGACCCCCCGCTCTACCTCCATATCATTCGGATTCCCCCCTTTTTCCTTAACAGGTTGGAAAACTATCGCGAGTATTTAATATACAATTTGCCATCTTTGAGATACCTAGATTTTATAAAAATAAAAATGAAGGATCGGGAAGCCGCAGAAGAAGCGATGAAGAACTTCAATCCAGATGAGAACAAAGGTCTGACGCAGGAAAAATGAATTCTGAACCATGGGGCATGTATTCCCTATGTACTATTCCTTTTTTCTTTTTTTGCACCCCATATGGACATCTTCGTATCACCCGAACTACGGCATCTTTTCCTATTTGCACATCAAATAATAATATTATTTTTTTTTTTTTTTTTTACAGATGTTCAATCGAGCTGATAGTTCGCTGCCTACCCAATTTGCCCTTTTTTTCTGTTCACACATAAGCGCACACATTTTTACGTTATAAATGGTGTAGCAAATTTGGATATCCATTAAATGTCCTCTTTTTTTCCCCCCCTCATATTTCACTCCTATATAATTAAAAAGGAAAAAAAAAAAACAGATACCCAAATACTTCCATTTTGTGTATTCACTTTTGTTCACACGTCCATTTATCATTTTAATAACTCTCAGTTTTTTTGGAATATGAACGAAATGTAATGAGCTAAATTGCTATGTGCTTATATCCATTTACACATAAATCAATACTCCTTTTATAGTAAAACAGTTTTTTTTTTTTTTTTTCCTTTTTACATTTCTATCAACTGCGCTTACGCCCATTTGGCTACATTTCAGAATTGTCAGGGTATGTTGTATGTTGCGCAGATATTTTTTTTGTAAAAATTAAGAATTAAATATATGTTCATTTATTTATTTGTTTGTTTTGTTTTCTTTTTTTTTTTTTTTACTCCCGTCGCATTTTAAAAAATAACGTGAGTACCTTTTTTTAAATAGCAAAAACAAAGTATTACATGAAAAATTCAGATGGCTTAAGCCCCTTTTTTTTTGGTACAAATGAGTTCTTTTTAACGATGTTTTTAGTTTATCCCGTCAAGGGCAGCTGCGAGGATTACATACTTACAAACCTTCACGCCCTAGTACCCCCGCATGCTGATGCTTATTAAGCATTAGTATGCATATACATGAACACACGTATGGGGCGTTTACCCATGTATGCAAAAATTCACGCACATCCTCACATCCGCGTATGAGCACACCCGCACATCAGCACATCCGCCTCACAGCACTTGGACGACGAACCAAATCAAACAAACATTGAGGCACCCAAATTAGATAAAATGGAATGATGCTTTACGTGTTCGCGCGTCTCAAATTTGTTAATCACGTGTGAACACGGCAAAATTAGAGAAACAGATTACGCGCAACTTGTTGCCACATATCGAATGAAGCTTAGTAATGAACACACGAGAGAGGCCTGCCAGAGGATCGAGGTATCCCCCCGTAGTCACATGCATGTTACCCATGTGCGCGTCCCAACAACATATACTAACACAGACGCATACCTACATAGCGACACTCGCGCGAACATTCCCACACCACACCCACGTCGTGATGAACCGAAAAGATGACGTAAAACATGAAAACAATTTTACCATTCGCTTCATGCTTCGCACTCAGTTTTGTCTGCACATGCTTCAGAGTAGACAAAATATACGAAACGAATAAAACGAATTTATTCCTTCACCTCCAAAAGAATGTAGCCCATAAAAAGTACAAGCTCAGGTCGTCGACCCTACTAAATAGTGACAAAAGCAGAAGCACCTCTTCTCCCCCCTTTAGTTATGAACAAAATGTAGAAAACGAAATGCAAATTAGAAAAAAAATAGAGGAAGAAAGAGAAAGAAGGGAAAAAATCAAGAAAGAAAATATTTTGTTTATTAATAAAAATTTCAAATATGTAAGTAACAACATCCCCATTAATGTTGAAAAAAAATACACATACGAAACGTTTAAATATAGTGACGAAATTCTTTCATATGTCTTTTTTGTAATAAATTTGTTTAAACATGAACAGTATAAAAATAAAGTATACAAGGAGCACTTACAGAATGAGGCTTCCCAGGGCAGACCAAATTGGGATACACACACGAATGAACTTTTCCCTCCTTATTCCAATGTAACAAAAAAAGTGTCCGAAAAGAATCAAACATTAGTATCCCATTTTATAAAAAAATTTGGGGATAAATTCAAATTTTTTAATACACCAGAAAGAATTCAAAGGGAAGATTGGGCTAATATGTTTAAACTGGAACAGGAAGACAAAAATAACTTTTTTAAAAATATAAAAATTAAAAATGAAAAAACGAAGGAGTACTACTTTGTCATATATTACTGCAATTGGCAGTATGAATGTATGGCACTGTACAATGCCCTTCATCGCATTTTCCACAATTCTTACAACAATGCTAATTTTTACAACATTGAGAATAGGGTAGATGGGAAGGACATACAGGCGGAAGGAGACTCAGATAATGTAGACCAGGTTAGTGAAAATTCAATAGATGGAGGAGATATAATTACCAAGGAGGACATCGAAAAGATAAAAGAAATGTACATCAAAGATATGCAAAGTGGTGAAATAACCGATATAGATAAATTACTTAGCAAGGAGGAAAACGAGAAGAACGATGCAGAAACGGACTCGACGCAGGAAAATTCTGACAAGAATCAACTACCCAGTGGGGACAAAGCGAGCAGTCAAATGAAGGAACAATCGACGGAAGCACAAACACAGCTGGATGAAAACAAGAAAAAAACCTTCCAGGAGATAATGGCGGAAGAAAAGAAAAAGCTAGACGAAGAATTTTTTTTATATGGATACTCAAAGTATGAAAACATCGAGCAGATAAAGAAGGAAGAAGAAATGATAAAAGAAACGAAGCAAATTATCAAGGAAGAGAAGTCAAACCAGGACAAGCTAAACAACGAGAGAGACTTCAAAAATATTCTAAACGATTTCGCATTTCATATTAAAAATTACAAAAATATGTACCAATACGACGCGGATGGGGTGGAGAAGAAGGACCTGTCAGAAAATCCGAGCACAAATCTGATAGACGAGGAAAGGAGTGCATCGACTCAGACGGTGTTCCGAACAAACTCTGCCGAAAAACAACCGATAGAAGAAGCAAACGCCAAGCGAGAAGTAAACATAAATGTCATTTTTGTTCGTCTAAGCAACAGCACAGTGATAGCGAAGACTAAAAACATAAAGGAAAAAATTAAAAAGAAATGGATCTATTCGCACGAAAAGGAAATCAAATTTTACGAATTAATCCTCTCTGTTATGTTGAATGAAAATATTTATTACAAGGACATACCCCATATGGATATATTTTCTATAACGTACGACAAGAAAAAATTATATGACTTTTTTAATAAAGTGAACTCAAACTTAAAGCACAGTTTCATTCACAAAAATAATGTATACGATATTTACAATAACGTTATCAATGAGAATATGGATGTCTACAATTTTGACATCCACGATGGAGACAGAATTTCACAAAAAGGAACTACATCGGACGACGATGTGCAGGGGGAGGCGTCTAATCCAAGCGGGGACATTGTCGACTCTACCCCAAATGATGATGTCCTTTTTGAAGAACTAAGTCTAGATGAAGATGAGGAAGAAGATTCTGAAAATTACCAAGTGATATATGATGGGCGCATGGACGACACGAATCACATCGATGAACAGCCACAGAGTAAGACAACAAATGCAGCCGATAGCAAAGAAACAGATACTACAGTTTCCTCGCCTTTAAAAAAAAAAGACCAAATGCAGTACAAAGTTATTAAAAAAAAACATAATAAAAAGGAAAGAAGTAAATACGAAACATTGTTTAAAAAAAAATACAACAATATATTTTCCAACACTATTAAAAGTAAACTGTCTATTGAAAAAATTAGCTCCATATCGAATGTCCAAACACACGCCAATTGTACCATCGACACGTTTAAGAATTATCCCCTAAATGAAATTTTTCAAAACGTTTCCCCAAATGAAAATTTTAAAATTGATGAAAATTACGTGTACTACTTTAATTATAAAATCCCCAAAGAAATATTCCCCTTTATTCTCCAGATGTCCTTAGCCTTCAAATATGAACACACCACTCTTTTGATGAATGCCCCCAAAAAGGTGCAGTTCGAATTCAGAAATGTCTAAGTGGAGGGTGCTACGTGTCCTTCGCCAAGAATTTAGAGACAGCACACGCTGTGTATTATGTACCTTTTTACGCCAGGTGCGCATGCTCAACGGAGCGGTGATATGTTTCAAATGCAGCTGGCCACTTAGCACCATCAAAATGTGCCTTATAGAGGATTCATTTTGGAAAGGCAGAAATTGCTCCATGGACGTTTAAACAGTGTGTTATATCAGCACATTCTGTTGCTGCTCTGACGCCCAAACCTGTCACAAACGTTAGGTTCCGACACAGCAGCCGCTTTGAAGTATTCCCGCAGCAGAAAAAACGTAAAAAGAGAACACAACTATTTGAATAAAAACTAAGCGGTAGATGAACCGAGGATGGTATGGAACCCCTTCCCTCCTTCTTTTGCTTAAATCAATGTATCAGAGAAAAAAAAAAAAAAAAAAAAAACTGCCGCAATGTCTGCAAAGTTGCATATTAAGAATGCACACATTTGTTTACACCATATAAAGCTGAATTAGTGCCACTTTTTTACATTTTTTTTTTTCCCATTTTAGTTCACCAAATTGACGTATGTGTTGCCATAAAATGCATCCCTTGTTTTTTTT
>NC_020404.1:61597-75252 GCF_000321355.1 Plasmodium cynomolgi strain B
ATAATCCATTTGGTGAATTCTCATTTGTCTGATGAAATGACAAAAATTTTCGCAGCGTCTGCATATTAGTTCCATTTTCGCTTCCCACATTCAAGTATCCTACTCCCCCTCCTGTGGCTCTTTGCCCCTTTTTCTAAATTAAATACCCCCAAGAGGGTAAAACTTTTTAATTCACCATTTAGTAGCATTAACAATTATGCATTTTTTATCGATGTGTTGTGTTATATGTACATGAATACATATTTCAAAAAAAAAAAAAATTGTGTAATCACCAAAAAGTCGCACCTTCAGTAAGACTCCAATCGGTGCGCAAAAAAAAAAAAAATAAAAATAAATAACAAAGTGAAGTCACCCACTTTTTGTAGCCTCGTGCAGCTGCGCTGTGTGGAATGGTAAACTTCCACTTGGGAAGCCCAGGGGTAACTCCTACACATGGGCTTCTTTCACAAACAAATATAAAAAGAGCATGCACGAAAAAGGGAATAATTTATTCCTTTTATGCACAAAGCATGACAAATTGTTACTAAGTTACGAATTACATAAGCATGTAAAACGCGAGTCCTAATTTCCTTCGATGTTCTTCTTTTTCAAACTAGCGTACTTAAAAATAGTTGCTAATTCTGTCAGTTCTGACGCGAAACTGTTTTCCTGGCACAGCTGCAAAAATTGGTCAGCATCGACATAATCGGCGTACGTTCGTAAAAACACCAAGGACTCTTTTAACAGCTCCTTGCTCATGTATGCATTATTTTCATTTTTTAATTTTATCATTTTTTCACTTAGCATGAAAATTGTTTTATTCGTCAAAAGAAAAACCTTCTGAATGAGCTCATTCTTTTTATCCTCCAATTCTTTTATTAACATTTCGTTTTCGTTCTTGGTTTGCTTCCTCTTCAGCTTGCTCTTTTCCACGTCCATGCATTCCTTCCTTATGATTAGGTTATCTATGCTTTCGTAAATTAGTCTCACCACGTAGTATTCGTCTGCAAAAAGGGATGGAAAACGGTCAAAGGGGGGTGAACATGGAGAAGTGAATAAAAAAGAGCAAGTGCTTACGTACGTAGGCCAATACAGGCGTAGGCCCCCTAACGCATACTCACCTAAGCTGGAATCCTCCAATTTCGCAAAAATAAAATGCATAACGGACAACTCCTGGACGATTTCGTTCTCAAGTAAAATCGCCACAACAGCGTTCAACAAAATGGAGTTGTTAAAGTAAGCGTACACGATTGACAATAATTCTATTTCGAACTGGAGCATTTGCTCCTCAGATGTAAGTACACCCGAATTTTTATAATTCGAAAAATGATTTTTGAAGGTCTTTTTCAAAGAAGAAACATTTGAAGAGTCAAAAAATATCAGAGCCTTGAAAAATAAAATTAAAATGCTGTAACTGTTCCAACGCTCTTCACTATCTGTAAAATCACTTGGAAAAATGTAGCTGTTAAAAATGGCGCCATCCAAATTAGTACTTGAATGGTTATCCAATTGCTGAATATTTTTTTCTATGTTATCAAAATAATGGGCAGAAACGTTTTTTCATTTAGGTAATTAAAAAACGTTTGAATAAACGTATTAATTGAATCTTTAAATTTGTCCAAAGCCTTCTGCTCAACATCGTTATTATAATCGTCCTCTCTGCTCATGTCATAAAATTGATCTTCTATATTGTTAATCTCGTCAATGGAGTACTTCAAAATGGAGTTAAAAATGGCATACTCGTGAAAAATTTCGTGCTGACGATTGACATCACACTTAAAACTGTTGCAGTAGGTGATAACCGATTTGGGAATCAAATTTTCTAACTCGTTTTTATATATTAACGAACATGATTTAAAATAAAAATTTCGTGTCCACTTTCGGCAATATTTTTTTTTCACACTATACATTAAATTGGTGAACTTTTTTAAGTTATCTCCCATGTCTAGATTCTCCAACTCCTCCTTAAAACTCTGAGCGTCAAAACTGTGTTTCATACCATCCGTTTGATCATTTTCTGCGTCATCTTCTTCATCGTCACTCTCCTCTTCTTCATGTTCATCCCTTTCGTCTTTTTGCGCGTTATCCGCATCTTCATTGTCTTTATCATCGCCCTCCTCATCCGAGCTGTACTTCATGTCAGCTTCAATGCAGAAGGGCATTTTGCAATCCAAGTTTTTCATCGCGTTCAGGGTGCTTTCATTTTTTTTCAGGATGACGGGGGTTCTCTTCGTTCCGGTGGCGCTGTCTCGGTGGTTGTCGCCGTCCTGGGGGTGTTCATTTGGCTGTTCACTGGCGTTTTCATTTGGCTGTTCATTGGTGTTTTCATTCGGCTGCTCGTTTGCCTGCCCATTTGGCTGCTCATTTAGCTGCTCATTTAGCTGCTCGTTTGGCTCCCCCTCGTCCCGCTTCCTCTTCTTCTTGTTTTGGCCGGGCTCCTCGCCCTCTTGGGTCTCCCCCCCCTTCTCGAGGCCCATCTTCTGCAGGTTCTCCTCCTGCACTTTTAGAATTTTATTCATGTCGTTATACTTCCTTTTAAAAAAGTTCTCCTTGCTCTTCAGCACCTTATTCTCGTAGGCAAAGTAGGACAGCATGTAGAGACAAAGCTCCATGAAGAGGTAAAAGGATTCATTGTCCAACTTCCCAATTTGCTTCAAAACAAATTTGATACATCTGATAATTACACTTCCCAAATTTTTATTTATTAACAATAATCTATGGACGAGGGATATATAAAAGTAGTAATTTTTTTTATTAAAAGACGATAACAATTTGTTGATGATGCATTCGATTAACACATTATTGTATAATTTGCTCTGTAGCTGAACGTACACGCCTAATACTTTGGAGCTGAATTCAACGCTATTGTTATACAGTTGGATGATGTGTAAAATATGTTCTTGCATTAACCACACGTCATGCATGTTTTTACTATCTGCATGCTTTGTTTGGAATTTAATTTGCAGACTGAAGATACTCTGGGCGCATTCGTAGTTGGCAAAGAATTCTACATTTGTACACTTCTCGATGGCCATTGGAAGGGTTATTTCTTTTTTCTTGTAATTCTGTAGTGATGCCTCACCAGGAGTGTCTTTACTCGAGTTGCTTACATCGTTTTGCGAAGCGTAATCCACTCCTCCATCCACATCGTGATCTCCATTCTCCAGAAGAACAACCCTGTGAATATCGGACTCCTTTTCTTCACCAGATAAACCATCCTCCAAACCTTCCTTCTTTAAAAATATATTTTGAAATATTTCCTTCTGATAGAACCTATGCGTAGCCACGCTTTTTAAATTATTCTGCACATAATTGTACAATGCACTTTTCAAATAAAATAATCTATCATAAAAATTGTCACTATGTATAACACTGTTAATGTAGATGTATATATACTCGATGGTCGCCACGTCATTATTGTCTAGGTCTATGTTATCAATGTGTTCTTGTCTTTTTTCGATTAAATCGAAGCAGCTAGTCAGCATATTATCCAAGTCCTCTTTATTCTCATCATATATCTGTTTGGATATATAAAAGAAATTGCTTAAAAACAAGTACAGGATGTTGTCTCCCTTTATGAACTCTTTTTCCTTGTACAATTCGATGCACAGTTGGTACAAATTTTTAAATAAATTCAAACATTGAGCAAATGGAAACACATGGCAACAGCTTAAGGCGATTATGCACCTTATCCATAATAAGCAGTGCAGGGAATTATCCTTTATAAAAACTTCTATATTATGATTTAGCTTCAAGAACAATTGCAGCTTCAGCTTCTCATCATCCTTCGTTATTATTCCCAATATCGTTGCATATATTCCTATCTTCACTGGCATATAAAAAATGCACTCCAGAATGGCTTCAATGCATTGTGTTATTCTGCTCCTCTGTATTCTTTTACACAAATGAAATATGTCGTCACTATCTATTAGCTTATCTCCTATTTTTATTATCTCATTTTTGATAATATGTAGCTCTATCTCCTCCATGGTTCTTTTCCTATAAATGGCTACTTACTCAGCAGAGGGAGCTACCTTCTTACGGTTGCCTTGTACTGTGTATAGAGGTAGACTTCGACGTCGATGTGATGTACTATGTGAAGATAAAAAAAAAAAGGGGAACAATATTGGGAAAGAAACCCCCCAAAAAAAACAAAAATCCCCACCAAGTTGAACAAAATGTGGGAATACTCTCAAAAGAATTCGCACAAATATGTATAAAAATAATCCCCCATGTAAGAAAAAAAAAAAAAAAATGCCAGAAAATTGTAATTCACTCCTTCCACAAACAAAGAAGAGGTTCAAAAAAAAAATTATCACAAAAAGGATGTGCTTATATTGAAAGAACATCTCAAATTCGAGGGGCAAAACGAATGATGGTTTCATAATTTACCAAATTATGCATACGTAATTGTAACCCAAAGGGGCAAACTATTTAGCGTCACACGAAATTTTAAAACAATCAAAAGGTGATTAATGATGGAAGAATTGATGAGGGGAAGGCGAAAAAAAAAAAAAAAAAAGGCCTATTCTCATCAGCGTATATAAAATATGCATTAAATAATACCGAGTTTATGCAATCCACGGATAAATAAAATTCCCCTGTTGACTGCAAAAAATTGTTAATTAAAAAGAAAAGTCGCTCGCAAAACATACAGCATGGAATAGAAAAACGAGTGAAACTTAAAAAACAGGTTTTTGTTTAAAAAAAATTAACACAACAATGAGCTTTGGGGGGGAGGGGGCACACAAGAGGAACTGCACCAGATAAAAAAAATTCCTTTTTCTCAACTCTGTCAAAAAAATACCACCAAAATGTAGAACTGGGGAAGGGGAAAAAAAAAAAAAACATGTCAAAAATGGTAACCCTATTTAGGACTGTAAATTCCCCCAGGAGTTACGTAACAGCTAAAAAATTAACATTATGATAAAATAAAAATGGGTTCACCAAATAACTCCATAAAAAAGTCCTCAGTTTGTCAATTTTCCGCTTCGTCAAAGGGTGAATAACTGCAGTTGTGAACCCTAGATGAAAAGGTACAGCCACATTGTGGGCACACAAAAATGAATTACAATGAGATGAACGGTACGTTGTTACAAGCCCGCCAAAAAATGTCCTCCCTATGGAACCATATAAAACGTGTAAGAGGTATCTGCCTCAAAGGCTATCACACGTGAGAAGATATCCCCCCCACGAAATCTACTTTGCCTTCTCACACAGAACCCCGTATGTGCTACCACTTCGAATAAGCTCTTTTCCCAAAATAGGAACATCCTTGTAAGTTGTTCTGTGCACCACCTCCCCATAAAGTGGAACCCTACAGCTGCTAATAATTGCACCGCCAACACGTTTAAGCGTGCGTAAAAATATGCACCGTGGGGGATAGATATGTCCACACAGTTGCTCTTGCATTCCTATTAATGCGGGGCCCATTCTAACATTACTCTGAGTTTCCGTTTTTGTGAAGGCGCTCACCTCGCTACCATTTCTCATTTCAAACGGATGGCATAAGTCCTCCTCGAATGACACACAAATAGCTCTTTGCGTAATCTTAGCATTTGAAATGATGTGAAACTCACGACTGAACTTCGTATCCCACATGGATCACAGTTTAAGCAGTACTACATATCCCAACGAATGTTCTTTTTGACTTGCGCAAAAGCGCCATAAGGTCGGTTTTAAGAGGAACAAACGTATCCGCAAAACGCACCACGCATATGCACACTAGGGTAAAAAGGGACAAGAGGGATACATACACACGTACATGCATACATTCGTACATACGTACATGCATACCTACCTACGTACATACATACATATGTGGAGGGGCCAAAAAAACATGCGAGGGTGTATACTTCGAAAGAATCACCATTTCCACGCGACCAAATGTGGGCCATGCAAAACAACAGCCGCGGGAATTAACCCACACATAGTCTTCACAAAAAAAAGTGCGGGTAATTGAGCATTATGGAATACCGCAAATTCTGAGTGACGTGGTCGGGAAACACAAACAACTTGGACTTTTCTCGTATCTTAAAAAAAGTGATAAACAGGAACGTGGGCAAGCCAGAGCTCACATTATCACTCTTCGCAGTTTCACCAAAAAGGCCAAAACTAAATTCTTTAATTTTTATGTCCAAGCATATCTCTTTATCGCGCTCATTTTTATAACCGTAAGAGTTGTACATACACAAAAGTATGTTTAGTATGTCCATCAAATGGTCAAATGCTTTCTTCGCTTTGTTTCTCACAATGGAAAGGTAAATATAATTATATACCTTTTCCCACATGTCTGACTCGCCTATTTGGTGCAAAAATATTTTGTTACAAAAAAGGAATTGAAAAAATGTTTTTAGTACAGCTAAAATGCTCACATTTTCTTTGCTAACCTCAAATAGGAGGCATATGAATTTTTCTATGTGATTGGAAAAAAACGCTTCTTCCCCGATTGGGAGCGCATTTTGCTCGCAGTTTTGTGAGTCATCCTGACCGCTTCGCCCGCTTCGCTCACGTCGCTCGATCCGCCCAATTTGCCTAATTCGCCAATATTTATTATTTGTACCACCTTGTGCTTCCCTCGCCTCTTCAAAGCGCATACCGTTAACGATATCCTCCTGACGATACTCCTCATTTGTTTCGAATCGAAAGCTATGGAGGTGCTCCATTTTAAAGAGCCTGTTTAAATACTGATAGTTGAAAAGGTGCAGCCAAGTCCTCATGTCATCTTCCCTAGACAGGAAATAGCACAACAGGCACATCCCCAACTTAAAGAAGTGGACACATAAACTGCTGTCATAATTAGAGACACTCTCATTACAGCTATGGAAATATTTATTTATAAAAAAAAGGACGCACTTCCATAATTTTACAAAATTAAAATTTTCCAAATAAGTAGAGGGAATATTAAAAACGAATAGGTACATGTGCTGAAACAACTCAAATTCGCGTACATCCAGAAGGGCGTCCAAAATCTCATTAAACAGGGTGTAAATCTCTCCCTCATCAACTTGAACCCCTTTTACAATAACTCGAAGATTGACGGACACGTTTTCCATTTTGTCCCCATTCGCCTTACTTCTAACCAAAAGGAAGAGCATAAAAGTAAGGCATTTTAAAAGCGCCAAAATAGAGAAAAAGCAAAGGTCACCTTCCCCATTTCTGGCCCCCCTAAACAAGTCCCTTATCTTGTAGAAGAGATTTAAAAACTTCTCCACATTTTCTCCTTCCAACTCGTCACAATTTTCGCACTTATACATGTCAATGAAGAAATCGATAAA
This sequence comes from Plasmodium cynomolgi strain B, assembly GCF_000321355.1. Classification (NCBI taxonomy): domain Eukaryota; phylum Apicomplexa; class Aconoidasida; order Haemosporida; family Plasmodiidae; genus Plasmodium; species Plasmodium cynomolgi. The sequence continues at coordinate 68,854 of NC_020404.1, forward strand.
TTTTTCTATCGATGTAAAGCATGCCTTCTTATCTTTCGTGAAGGTGGAATCCAAAAAGGTGTGGAACTGTTCTACGTACTCACTAAAAAATTTGTAAAAGTGAAAAATGTTTCTCTTCTGTAAAATTTCGTAGACATCTTTATAATAATTATTATCAATATTTTTCATATTTTTTATTATAAAACTTGTGGCAATTAATTTGGACTCCATTTTTTTTAGCATCATTTTATTTTCTTCTTCGAATGTCTTTTTCTGCTCCATTTCCTTTTTGCACACGGAAACAATTTCGGCTGTCAGAACTTTGGTCACTGTCTCACGCAGATGTGCAGAGATGACCACATTATGGTTCGACCCAAGTAAAGTTAATTTTTTTTCAACATACTTTCTTACCCTTTCTTCTGTATCACTCTTCTGGTGTAAAATTACTTCCTGATCGACTATAGTGGGGCTTCTTACCAGTTCACCGATTAAGGTTAAAAGGGGTAGACAGTTCGATGCATCAGCACGCTCCAAATATCTATCTTCACAGCCCAATGGTGTACCTCCTATTTCTTGCTCCACCATCTCCTTGAATCTGCCTCCTCCGATAAATTCTTTCACCTGGAAGTTCACATCATGCACCATCTTTAAATCTTCATACTGCTTTATATCACCTACTCTCCTTTGGTCCCTGAAAATATTCTCATCATCCAAATCGAGAAGGTATTTCTTCTTCAGCAAGTAAAGTATTACCTCACTGCAGTAATTTCTGGCCTGCTGCACATCCCTAACATGGCGAGTCGATTCGAAATGATCACCTAGCAACGTACAGTGTACAAATTTTACATAATGGTAGAACGGAATTCTGTGCACCAGGTAGTATACCAAATCGTTCATATAAGACAAGTAACAATTACACATGTGCTTGGAAATAAACTCCGAAATGGAGGAAAAAACCGTTATGCAAAATTGCACATTTAAAAATGCATTACCCTTTAGTAACACTTCGTACTTATCTAGTAACTTCACAATTACAAAAGAAACAGAACTTAACATAAACTTACCTACGTTATTCTCTTCAAATAAAAATGAAAAAATATGTTTGACGCTTTCTTCGATGTATATTAAATGTTCATAGTTGCTGATTATTTTCTCTAAAATTTCTTTTTCCTTTTCTAAATTATTATACTTTACTAATTTGATAAAAAATAATTCCTTTTTTGTGTAACTATCGTCCTTCCCCTCATTTGGTATTGCCAGGTCGGTATAATCTGTTTCCATCTTTTCGCTGTTACGTATATAAAACTGCAGCAACGTCTTGACGTGGAAGCCGAGACCTTCCGATGACAGAATGCAACTATTTAGGCAGTCTCTAAAATATAGTTCTACCTTTTTTTTGCTTTCAAATTTTTGGTAATATTGCAGTAATTTTTGTATAATTTCGTTCGTATGGCTACTTCCTCGTGGGTGATCCTCCTCAGGGGTTTCTTCTTCTTTCTTACTATGCAACTTCGTTGTGCATGGTTCTCCACTTGGGGGAGTTACCCCTTGCTCTTGGGTGCTCCCCGCACTGTTCAGAGTGGATAATCCGCTACCCCCAACACCGACGTGATTACCCCTCTGCGGGATACCCAACTCGGAAAAAAACCTAACACAAGCACTTTTAAATGTGTTCAAAAAGGTGATGCATATTTCTTTGTTCATCAGGGCTGACTCAATTACGGCACAAATGAAGGACAAAAAGGAGCCCATTTTTTGGCAAAACGTTTTTAAGTCTATCTTCTTAAGAATATCTGTTACGAAGATCAACGTGGCATCGTTAATTAGCTCGTTATGGTTATCAGCGACGAAAGTGGTCAGCTCAGTGTTGAGAGCATCCATCACGCAAGCAGAATCGGTGGAGTTGAAATTCATTTGTAAGAACTCCCGCTCTACCCGTTTCATTGTCCTACTCACATCTGCCACCGATATGTGTTGAAAAATTTTTAATTTTATTATTTCGTGCCGCGCTTTTATCACACGTACTAACAGCTCCTTACAAATGGCCTTTACGATATGACAGAGTCTTTTGTTAGCCTTCTTAAAATCATACACACTAGAGGAGGGGACGCACTGATATGAGTGCACCTGCTCGCTACTTCCAGCTTGGTCGATATTGCTACCCCCTCTTAATTTACCCAACAAGTAAGTCATTCCGTATCTGTCCAAACCGCTGCCGTCGTATTTTCCCACGTCATGGGCGAAAAAATCCCTCACTTTTTTGTCGCACCTGTACAGCGCCAAGTCAGAGTACTGCATGAACAGAAAGGCATACACATAGTTAAAGCAGTGCCTTCCCAGGGATGTATAATGCCCAATTAATTCAATGTTCCTTTCGCTACTAACATAATCATACACATTGTTCAAGACGTAGTCTTTTCTACTTTCAAACTTCTTTATTTCGTTTATAAAATTATTATCTACTTCTTTTTCCTTCTTTCTAAAATACGTTTTGTACAACAAATTTTCATTCGCATCACTGAAGGTGCGGTACACCCCTTCGGCGAATTTTTCCACCGTTTCCTTCTCCACCATTGAGATAGGCACACCAATGGAGCTACGGCCTTTATTCTCCAACGTCGCCTGTTTATGCGATTCCTCTTGGTTAGGGATTCTCCCCTTGGATTCACCCAATAGGGATATATCGTCAAGGTAATCCTTTGCCTGCTCCAAAATGTTGCAACTCATTTTTCGCTCCTTCCTTAGAAGCGTATTTTTCTCTTTCGTCAATTTTGCAACATTTGAGAAGGCCTCCATTTTGCTCGTCCTAGCAAGCCCTTCTACATCGTTCGAAAATGTAGTTACTCCATTGACCTCTTCAACAGTTGTGCCTTTTCCCCTGCTCTTTTTTCCTCCCTTTAAAAACCAAAGTGCCCTCAGCAGGTTCTCCACATCATTAATGTCCACAATGGACTGAACGGAAAGGGCAAAAAACAAACTGCTTAACCCCACAAAGCAGTACTCAGAATATATATCGCTCCTTAATTTGATAAGCGAAATGAAAAAATCCGCTATCGATTCGAAGTTCCTCTTTATGTGTTCCAAAAACGGGTTGTAATTTATAACATAGCACAAAATTATGCACAGAAATTTGTTTCCACCTTTTTCCTTCACATTCGTGTGGTCCAAAATGGAACTTAAAAAATCGGATGCTATCTTATCTGCATAGGTTTTCTCTAATCGAAGAATCATCTGCGATATGTAACGACCATAGAGTTGTTGAATTTGTAAATTATCCACATGGACAGAGTCCCTTATGTCCTCCTTTAGAATGGCATTAATCCCATCATCTCTCAGCGTGGGTAAGCAGCTTAACAGCTTTAACACATTTTTTACTAAACATATATTAGCGCCATTTAAATTCCCCTTGGCGTATTTCAATATCTCCATGATGACCTCCACTATATAACGAATTTGAACAGCGCAATCTTCTCCCCCTTGGGGCAATTCTGAGTAGCTACTTTCTTTTACCATTTGAAGCCATGTCTGTACAAAGTGTCTCGAAAAAAACACCAAACGGAGGAACTTAAAACAGTACCTCAACAAATCGGGCTGTTCAATTTTTTTCTTTTCCTTCACATAGCTATGATGTGTGTGAAGTAAACAATTCGTAACCACTTCTACAACCTTGGAATACCTCTCATCAATTTGTTTTTCCTTTTTTATTAAGTAGCCAAATAGGTACATATGTGCGCATAGTACGTAACTCTCCTCCTTCGATTTTTCGGCTACTTTTTCCACATTTTCTGACTTGAAACCAATCACTAGGTCGTCAAATAGGTTCGCGTGCGTTTCCTTGCCTAGCATATATATTCTGGTCAACAACTTTGTTGCCTTCTTTACCAGCTTGTGATTGCCTACGTACAACATGTTGCTTAAAATTAACTGCATTCTTATCTTTGCTAAAATAACCAAATGGGTGTACAGTCCCCTCTCGCTATTTTTTAAAATTTCAAATTGTTTTCTCCTAAAGTTCGCGTCTACTTCTTCCTTTTTGATTCTCTTCAGGAAGGTACGTAGCCTCTTTAAAATCAGCGTAAAAACGGAGCAGTACACAACTAGGTAATCCTCCTTCATATTCCTTTCACGATTTACCGTCCCGATTAGAAATAGGTCCAGTATTAAAAGGGCATAATAGACACTTTCAACATGGGAGAAGGAGCAAAAGGTTATCTTCTTGTAGTACTCAAGCAGATTGTGCAGTTGGTCTAGCCTATACTCTGCATAATGCGTGTTTGCATATTCGGTAGCAAAGTCTGCACTTTGTGTGGCAACCCAGCTGGGTTGCGCTATTTGGCTGTACTTTAATGATTCTTCTTCGCAATTTCCTTTTTCACAATTGCATTCGCCGTAATTGCTTCCGTCGTAATTTCCTCCGTCCCAAACTTTATCAACGCAACCGTCCTCGCCGCTTACCTCCCCATACGCAGCACCAAACGGGCGAACCACACACCCGTCGTTCACGCGAAACAACTTTTTGGAAATAAAAAAGGTGTACTCGTCAAACGAGATTTTCTTTTCCTTATTCTGCCCTTTCAAATAATCCCTTGCTAAGTCTGACAAAACGACGTTACTGCTCCTTTCAAACAGCAGCGGGTAGTACACACATTCACAGCTCCCCGAGGCGAAAATGCTAACGGCCCATTTAATCACCACACTAATTAGCAACGCGTTATCTGCGAACGGTACAAATTGATCCAATAAATGCTCAACATTCTGCGCTATTATTTTTCGAATGTCTTTTCTGTGTGTTGAAGGAACTCCTTTTTTCTTCCCCTTCAATTCAAACAGTCCATTTTGTCCTGATGAAATAGAGTTACCCATATGACCACACGATTCCACATTTTCTTCTATACGATCTACGCACTTCCCCGTTTGTTGGACCCCTTCTCCTACCACCTCCCCCACTTGCATGCACCTCTGGAAGTACTTCTCCAAGGCGAACAGAACTCTGGTTATATCATTATGCCGTATGTAGGACTCGCTGCTCCTCCTCTTAAACCTTTTCAGCTTGTCAAAGAAGGAGTAAGCCAAAGTATATGCCCTTCCCAACACGGTCATATTAATTTTGTCCTCCCTGAGAAGCTTTTCGAAAAATTTATCTATCATAGTAGAGATATCTGTAAGTACCCCATAATTGTCACTACCACCATGGTCAGCATCCGTTCCTTCCTCATCCAACCCTTTCAGGTAACAAAAAATGAGATGGAAAATACACTCAATATACTCATGCAGAAACTCATTTGGGGTTTTTTCCAGAATGAACAACATTAAACTGAAAAGACACTTTTTCAAATCTTCATTTTTCAGCCTGATGATGGTGTATCCATGTCGATTTAAAAATTTTACAAACTCTTTTTTGTCATGGAATAAAACTTGAAACTTGGAAAACTCTGTCTCAAAATGGATGTTCTTCATATCATTAACAAAGTGGAAGAAGAAAAAAAATATATAACTCATCAATGTGTGTATGTGTGCCCTATCGATTGCTACCTCAGAGCTGTTCAGAAATAAAGTCAAAATTTTTACCGCATACTGCACTGGGTACATATTATTATCAAAATATTTCAGTATGTCCAAATTTGTGGCTATAAAATGGGCGTCATTAAAATTTACAAATCGCTTCTTCCCAAGTAGAAGCGAATTGGCATACTCCTTAATTTCGTCATACTTTTCGGTGCAGCAAATAACGTATGAAGCGTAACTCAGATTGTGATTGCACACAAAACTGCTCAAAAAGTATAGCGTATTCTTCTTCATTTTTATGTGATTTTGCACCGAGTAATTTTTACTATTTCGAAATTTGTCCTTATATATCTTAATAACATCACTTGGAAGAAATTTTATTTCCTCCACATTTTTGCAGTATATCGGTATAGCCAAAAATTCATTCATGTGCTTTATGAACTGGACAATCTGATTGTCCAATGCAGCCTCCTCCTTATTACCCTCCCTCGAAAAGTATTCCTCCATCTCCTTCTTATTCTTCTCGTCATTTAGAATCTCCAAACATTCGATAAACTTTATCATCATAAGGATACCCATTTCCCTGTCCGCTGATAACTGGGCCCCATTTTCTATTAGCATCTTTTGAAATTTCATCTTCTCTCCATCATCTACGCTCTTAAAACCGATATCTAAAAATATAGACAAGGTGCTGTTATATAGGATCCTGTTCCCTTTCGCATTGCCCACGTGTTGCAAATAATTCCCCACTATGTCCGACAGGGGTATGTCAATCCGCTCAAACGATTTGCATCTCAAAATGCAGTGACTCACAATTTCTATCAGTGTTTTTGGGGGCGTCCCTTGGTTAATTAGCAGTTCGTTCAGCAGCACGGGGATGAACTGGAAAAAAAAAAAAAAAAAAAAACAATAACA
>NC_020404.1:75262-86326 GCF_000321355.1 Plasmodium cynomolgi strain B
GACCAACAAAGTATTGCAACCCATCTGATAAAAAAAAAAAAAAACGTACAACACATGATGCCGTCTCAAGGCACATAGCTCTTCCCACAAAACACCAATCTCAAGAGGCACGTAACATTACTTTATACAAGACAGGCTTAATCTTGTCATCCTTTGTCAAGCACAAATGTAGCAGGATATCGTCGTAGCTCTTTTTCTTCACCTCCTCCGCGGACATTTTTGGAGCAAAATGTGCCAAAAAAAAAAAAAGCGGAAAAATGTGCAAACTCGGTTAGGAGAAAAATATGCAAAACATGGGCCACTTAATTTATGCAATTTTTATAATCCTTCACTTCTACGTTAGCTTCAAAAAATAGAGAAAAAATGAACAACAAAGTGACCATGCAAAGCAGCCTTCCCTTTTCAGCATACCCTTATCACCATCTTAAATCTGCTCCCGGTGAACATCATATGACGCACGGGAATCATCACCTGCCGTGTGCTACAAGCAGGAAAAAAACATGAAAGGAACAAAAAATGGGAAAAACATTTTGCCAAAATTGAACAATTTAAAGCTAAGCAGTCGTAATGATGACTTGTACAATAGATTAAATTTAAAATGGTGGAAAAAAAAAAATAAATAAATAAAACAAAATGACGGGTCAGCAGCACAAAAAAAAAAACATTACCAAATTGCGCTATTTAAAAATAAAAAGTTCGTTCAAATTTTTTGTAACTTCTCCAGTTTGTTAATCTTAAAAGTGTGTTTCAAATTATCCAACGTGGAAAGGAATGGCAGAACTTCCCCAATCAGGCTGCCTCAAAGGGAGTCCTGTCAATTTATGTCAGTTCCCCAATTTTAAAATGTCGAAGCGTCCCCTGTGCGGCACTACGTTGTTTTGTCCTAAGTGACAATCCTCTTAAAAGGGAAATCTTTCCCCCACGAAGCAACGCCTTCTTCACATTTTATGCAAAACGCAATGTGTGTTTTACCCCAACACATTTTTTGCATCTTCATACCAATGAGGAATAGCAAAAAAAAAAAAAAAACTTATACTGTGTCACTCCCTACTACGAAGCGTGCAGAGCAACATCGCACGAAAGACAGTTACAGCGCCTGCGCTGCTGCACAAAAATGGTACATAATGTGAAAATAGGAAAAAAATAAAACGAAATAAAACCGTTTGATGATTCCTCTTCCATGAAGGCACGCTCAGTTCGAAATTGCAACCTGTGCACATAACTATGCGGGGAATCAACCCATTTTGCACATTTTTCAATTTCAAAAAAAAAAAAATAGCCAATTTTGATGACGCAAAAAAGTGTACATACCTGAGGGTTACATACCCTTCTGCATCTCCTACCAAGACGTGAGAAATAATTCCCAAAGAAGAAAGCATCTTTACGGCCGTCTCAATTTTTTCACTTTTCTTAATTATTTCTCATTTCGGCGAATACATCTTTAATTTTCAAAAGGGAAAAGTTCAAGCAGAGCTGTTCCATAAAGGGAGTGAGAAAAAAAAACAGTCCCCTCGGAATTTTGTTCACCTAATTATTTCTCCTTTTTAATAAATCTTTTATAAAAATGTTTTTTTTCCGCCGAGGTGTCTGCTAATGACTGTTTAGTTGTTTTCCCCCTTTTTTTTTTTTTTTGTTCTAGTCTTGTTTATCCCTTCAACTATTTGTTTAATCAGCTGATGCTTTTTTGGACTTATTTGTTTTTCCCCATTTGTCTGCTCATTCTTAGTGAGCACATCGCAGCGTACCTCTCCGCACCGCATCACCATTCTGCAAAGCAACACATTGTCTAGGGAAAAAGCAAAAAAATGAAATGCTCCCCATTCCCATGCAACAGCAACTATTACTATGATGCCCTTTCCAATATAACCCCATCTGATGATGAACAATTTGAAGAGCTAATCAACAAAAGAAGCAGGCAAAAAAATTTACACTACAAGTTAGAAAAAACGATCAATCAAATAATACACGACACGAAAAAAAACTGTGATGTTAACTCAGATTTTGAACAAGTCGAGAAACTTCCAAACAAAAATTGCGAATCTGTTTATTCGGATGATTGTCTAGACGACATAGACATCATTTTGAAAAAACAAAAAACTAAAAATATGTTTTCAAAGTTAAATAAAAATGACTCCCCTGGCCACATCACACTTCCCTCAAAAAACACCAAACAGAGAATTTACTCATTACGTGAATATAGCCAAGAGGCAAAAGACGTAGGCGGCACAATTAATGGCAACAATGACAGCCCAAAAGTTGAGATCCCAAATGAGGAAATAATTGAAAACTTTAAAAATGTTCTTTGCAACGGTTTAAATAAATACATTAAGGATATGTTGGAAGAGGCAAAACAAGGTTCTCCTACTCAAGCCGCATACAAAGCTAACGACTATGCAAATCTGAACAGCTCGTACTACAAAACAGCTGATACTAAGAGTGACGTTTTTAATGAGGAAAGTACCAACCGGTGTGAAGTTCCCCGTGAATATAATCCCAACATGAATGGAGAACACTCACTCAAATATTCCAATTTCGAACTGCTGAATCGAAAAAATGAAAATACACATGAAAGCAAAACACACGACACTGAACAAACATTTGAGGTTAACACACGTGGGAGTAATAAGCAGTCGAGAGCCCCCAGTCCTGGGACGCGCAACAAAAATGAATATGCTACCCCAACTGCAGTTGCCAAGAAAAACACCAAGCTGCGGAAAAAAAACTACAGACGTAAATGGACAAATTTGAACAGATCCAAATATACGAAAAATGTTTATCTTTCGAAAAGAAAAAAATGGACAAACGAAAATGCCCTCTCCTTAAATGAAAAGAAAACGGTTCGCTGGAAGGATACTATCGAAATGTACGATAAACGAATAAACGTTCCCAGGGAATACCTAGAACGGCACTCCATCAAGTCCGTAGAACGGAATAGCAACACAAATGGTAACGTTTACACAAATGGTGATCCTTACACAAATGGTAATCCTTACACAGGTAGTACAAACAAAAAATAAAATTAAGACATTCCAGTTCTTTGCACATTGAAAACCCTTATGAATGTCCACATCGCCAAAAAGCACACCTCCGTTATATGATATTATTTCGCTTTCTCTTTAGCCAAACTGCCCGCACTGAAGCAGCACCCCATGTATAATGCATCGCGAATGAACTGCACGTCCGGCTCAAGTGAAGATTTTGCCTTCAGCCATTTTCAGAAAAACGCCAACAATGACAATTTAGTAGGAAAGTTCCGTTTTTAAGTGGGTCCCATGTTAAGGTACATTTCTTTGTTGAACCTCCAAAACTGCTCAAGCGGCTTAAGCACACTTTTCGCCACAACACACAGGCCTGCCTACAACGTGTCTTTCCTTCAGTGCCCGTTCCAGGACAGCCGCAACATTAATTCGCAAATTATCACTTAATTTGCAAATGATCAAACTTGAAAAACAACTCGTGTTATAACGTCTTTATATGACCCCTCCCCCCCGTCGAAAGGTTAACTAAAGCAGTTCGGCTATGCGACAAGAAAGGAAAAATTTGAGTGAACGGTAGGCGAGCTAATGACGGAATGGTGAAGCAGAACGACTGCCACAAAAATTTTCCAATTTCCAATTATAAAAAAAAGTAACAAAAAAAGGGGAAGTTTTACTGCGCTTTAAAACCACGCAGAATCGGCACAAATTGACACAGTAAACAAATTCAAACGCAAAAATGGGGAGAATTAATCTCTTTCGTAAAAAAAAAAGAAACATTGCGAGGGATTAATTATATGATCAAAGTGGACCCCTAACATGCACACGCCTCAGAAAAACAAAAAAAAATCGAGCAGTAAATTCATCACCCAGCAAGTGAGGGATTTCGCTATCTCTATGCTTTCGCTATCTCTAGCTTTCGATTTCGCTTTCGATTTCGCTTTCGCTTCGCCATCGCGTTAGCTTTCACCCTTTTCGAGCCTATCACTGCGACGGATGCACGTAAATATGCTTCGTCCTAGCTAGAGGGAAAAAACAAAACGCGTCGTCCTCGAAGTGGTAATAGCAAAAATTTATTTTGCACTTAACGGGCAAAGTGGAAGAGCAATCAAAATTAATTTGAACAGTTTTTTTAAATTCAACAATTATGGTACTTCTAAATGGTGTTGCATAACCGCGCGGACTGTCACCTGCACATCGGAAACTTTTTACGTTCCATTCGCTAACGTCTATTTTGTGACAATTCAATTTGTTTATTTTTTTGAATGGACCACTTCGCCTTTTTATCTTTTCCTTTTTTTCTTTCCCTACGTTATCATTTTGCACTTTCAAATATTTGTCCTCCAGTTCAAAATCGGAGGTATTCTTCACATTTGGGATTTCCACCTTTGCTTTTTTTCTCTTTGCGAATAGAGAATTCTTTGTGTCTTTCTTGTTTGTCTTGTTCATATTTTTTAAATTCTTCAGAGAATAATCTTCCGCAAGGATACTTTCGACGATAAAATTGTATGTTGTTAAGTTATTGCTGTGCCGCCTTCTTCGGTATTGACTAGTGCTGGGCGGACGAGTAGTCTCCCTCACTTGGCACTTCTCCGTGTTCACAAGGAAAATATCCTCATACTCTATATATAAAAATAAGCTGCCAAAAAAGTACCTAACATGGTAAGGCAAATTTAAGAGGACATTTTTAAAATTTCCTTGATCGAGCTCTTCCAAAAATGCAAAAGATTCCATTTCGAAGGATAGCTTAATTTTTATGTCAAAAAAGGACAAAAAGAGAAAAGGAAAATTCAAACACTTGTTATAATTTATAAAATTTGTATTCTTCAAATGTTTTAAAATAATTTTTAATATCTTGTTTATTAAAACATTTACTGAATATGTGTTACTCGCATTTTTGTTGTCCTCTCCGTTTAGCAATTGATCCACCCCAACCAACACATGATTAAATTGTTCCATCGAATCGACAGCTTTGACGTGCCTCCCTTTCTTCGCCTTGCACACAAAATTGTCAAAAAAATTCTTTTCCTTAACCTCAAAATTGTTCCATACATTTTTACCACTTTCAGGAAAACTGCAAAAGCAATCTTTCAACGCTTTAAACAGAAAAATATTCTCCTCGTAGATTTTACTTATGATGGTGTGAATTATCTGCGATATATTTGTTGTGTAAAAATAATTTGCACTGAACAGGTAATAAATTTTAATAAAATTTTTGTTTATTTTATGATTTATATTGATAACCTTTTTATGGTAAAAATACTCCGGAAATTTCTTCTCAAAATTTATAATTTTTTCCCGCCTTGGAATTCCATTCTTCTTCCCTTCATGCAAAATTTTTATTTTCGCTTTCAAAAATTTAAACTCTGAAAAATTTCGCCTTTGTAAGATCTGCCTTCCCTCGGCTACCCTTCTCTCCATTCCTTTACCTCCTTCGGTACCGCTTCCACACAATTTTTCAACGTAGCTACTCACACTATATGGCCGAATTTTATTTTCCCTTTTATCTTCACCGCAATTATTTTCAGACGCTCTAAAATTGTTAGCCTGTTTAATACCCTGGTCATCCCCTTCTTCAATGGACCAATGCAGTGTGCTCTTCAAATCGACAAAGTCTTTCCTATGCTGCTCCTCCATTTTTACATTCTTCTTAATAATCGCATCGAGAACCTTACGTTCTTCCTCAATCGTGTTGGACAAATCAATAGTTGTGTCCTTTCCAACGGGGCTACCATCTGCAGGGTGTTGCGCCAAACTGCTTAGTCTTTCCTTCCCTACGCTGCTGTTCGAGAGCTCCCCCTGGTTCGCTACACTCTGACGAGAAGATGGCACTTCCAAACAGGTGGTCACCGTTTCTACAAACGGATCGTCACCCAAAAAGAGATCACTCAATAAAGTGTCCCCCCTGTGGAAGCAGCACAAATGGGTGAACCCCGTCTTCTCCTGGTGTATCAGCCGAGCCGCAATCAATTCGACGCTAATTTGTCGCAAATACTCCTCATAGTGTGCAAAGGGCGGATCATTCGGCGCGTAAGAATCCCTTACCATAATTTGAAAAAAAAGATTACTAGCCATGTGATCCTCTATCATGTTGGATATATGGCGGGAGTATTTCATGTAGGGTTGTTTAAAATGTATTAAGTCTCCGTCAGGGTCATCCTTTGTGTTATCTCCACACGAAACGACGTCCTTATTGCTGTTCATTTGTCTCCATTTGGCCATTAAATCTCTTCCTATAGAGACCCCATCTTCTAGCCTTTCACTCACCTCCTCGCGTTTCTCCCCAAGTTTGGTTCCCTCCTCCAAGGGGTTAATCACACAGTTCAGCATTCCCATCAATTCGCTACTCTCACTGACGTAGTTAAAATTTGAATCCTTAAACATTTCTAAATATTCCAAAAAATGGTGCGTCTTTAAATTCGATCGGTCGTGCAATAAGTGCCATATATTTTTTTTAAAAAAAAAACAATTTTCTCCAAAAAAGGAAGCATTCTTGTTAAAAAAAAGGTTAAGGATACTAGATATGTACACATAACAGAAACTCCATTCACGATCGCATATGCTTGGTTGCACACAGTGCGGGTACTCTAAAAAGGCGTACATCTGATGGGTTAGCAATTCCAGTGCTACCTCTTCCTTGCACGGAAGGCTCTGCTTCCTACCCGCTCTGAAATGGGTATCCAACAGGTTTACCTGACTGGTGGTACTGCTAATTTTTGTCGTTTCATTCGCTTCACCCCTCCTGTTATCTGTGAGGACAACCCCATCCTTCCCGCCCCCCTCGTTGGTGCCCGAACACTCGCTCATGGGACTTCCCCCATGGTCCTCCTCCTTCTCCTTCTCCTCCTGCTCATCACCACCACTTCTTATCACATTCAACATGTGGGCATTAACTTGGGTCTCTCCCTCTAAAGCGTCATTCAAAGCGCCATTCAAAGCGCCATTCAAAGCGGCATTCAAAACACCACTCGATATGTAGTACCCAAATCTGTGAGACCAATCGAACAAATTAAAATGAGGTAAACAATTGTCACAGTTCTGTACAAAACCCTTTCCAAATTTGTTAAAAAAGAAAGAAAAAATCAAACTAGGGTACTTAAATGACAGCACAATCAAAACGGCGTAAACAGAACACCATTCTTCATTGTTGTGTATCATATGGTCCACAAGGTACACCTCATGCTCATTAACATTAGTGTAGTCTTTCGCCTCGCCAAAGGAGTCCTCGTTCGTTGGGTTAAGCGACGGATGCGTGTTGTACTCATCTGTGATGCTACTACCTGTACCTCCCCGGATGCCACTTCCCCTACCAGTCACCCCATCACCTGTCCCACCCCCGCAGTCGTTTTCCTCCCCCAAATTCCTTCTCAAAGAATCATCAGAAATACTTTCAAAGTCCATGAAGTGGATGTTCGTCTTATAATGGAAGTTATAAATGCACAAATTGCTCAGCAAGTTCAACACAACGTACAAACCACTCTTTTCGTATTCACTGTAGGATAACATGAGGAATATGAATTTGCGTCTTTCCTTGTTCAGATTCTTCAAAAGGACAGATATATATTTATTAAAAAAACTTTTATTTATCGGAATGATGTGCGAAATTTTGCTAACCAAATAAGTCACGTAACTAAATATGTGCACATCTATGTGGTTTAAAAAGAACACGATGTTTTTTTGTATTTTCACTGATCTCTTTATCTTGATACATGTCAACGAATAAATCGAATATCCTGAGGATGAAAAGCAAAATGTGTTGTTCATCCTCGTCGTCTATTTTGTTCGTCAACCAACCATTACTTGGATCGCTATTAAAAATTGTTTCAAAGTTTGTTAACAAAATAGAGTTTTTTGTTTTGTACTCCCTTTCCTCTACATTTCTGTAGCTTCCAACTTGGTCATTTGTGAAGTTTGGATTTCCATCCTTTGCATTTTCGTTCCAATTATTTTTTGGCCACTGCTGATTTGGTATGCTGCTCACATTGGCTTTATACAAATTGGCGTTTTCTTTTTTCGATCCCATATTTTTTTTAACATAACTGGGTTGGGAGACACCCCCCTGTTGGGAAGCACCCCCTTGTTGTGAGCCACCCCTCTGTTGATCACTTTCCTTATTGGGGGGGTCTCTCCTCCCTACTTCGCCACCATCCCGCGTGTACACCTCTGAGCACATGTAGCTACTTTTAAAAAAACTCAAGTAATACTTCTGCAGGTTTATCATTTTTCCCGTGGTGTGTCCCCTGAACATGGTCCCCTTTTTGCCCAACAGGCTTCCCAAAATTAGGGGTTTGCTGAACGGGGAAAACACCGCAGAGGGGTGCTCATCACTCGGTTCGCTTTGGCCGAGAGGGTTCTCCTTTGCCTTGTCGATAACGGTGTTGCCTAGATGGTTCCCCACCTGGTTGCCCATGTCACTTCCTACCCCCTTTTCTACCCCCGTTTCTGCCTTCTTCCGCGCCTCCCATCCCCCCTGAGCAGTCCCTTCCTCCCAGCGCTTCCTCTTCAACATGCCCAACACGCAGCAAAATGATTTGAGAGACTCCACCCGGACCATGCTACTCTGGCTTTCAGCACAAAACGAGAACAGAGTTACAAAAGAATTTAACATTTTTAAAAATATTTTCTCGTCATTATTCAAAACCTTGGTGTTGTATTTTAAATTTTTCTTCGTCAGGATGTCAATCCCATCGATGTTGTTCTTCAAACAATTTACAAATAAAAAAAAAGCGTACGAAAGGTTGAAAGAATCTCTTCTAAGCATAATCAGAATTTCAAACATACACACCAGGCACTTCAAATTGGCTACTTTTAAAATATCATTTTGTGCAAAAATCTTCACACATACATGGGCATAGATATTTAATACGATTCCGAATATACTGTAGTGGAAGTGGCATTGGTTTGAGAAATTTATGATTTTCTTTACACACTGTAGAAGCTGTATAATGGATTTCACCAAATGAATGCATTCCTTATCTGTCACAGTTAGCATACGTTTTACTTTGTCTGACAGAAGTTTTACTATTTTCTCTAAATAACTTTGCGCAAATTCTTCTTTCTCTTTTTTCTTTTTCTCGCTGAGCATCTGCTGGTCCATTTCCTCTACTTGCTCTGTATCTACCGGTTCTACATTTGAACCGGAGAAGTTAGGTTCCCCCATTTCGCGTTTCTCCCTGCCTGAAATGCCGTTCATCGTCGCACTGCTATACAGATTAAAACCGCTACAACTGCTTCGACTGTTGCAACTTTCGCACCTACCGCAATTGCCGCACTCGCTGACTTCCTGGCCGGTACTCTTCGCCGCAGCCCCGTACAGAGAGTAACCACCCTGCTGACCCCTACAGCTGGCTGTGTCCAAAACGCAACTGCGCGTACTGGTACCCACATCGAAGAAGGCGCCCAAATCATCCCTACCCCCCTCAACTCCATTCATCCCATTTGCTGAAAACTCAAAATAGGTATCCTCCGAATGCTCTCCCTTCCCAGGGTCATTCATATCTAACAAGGATTTATTTCCCATATTGTTAACAAAACTCATGTTGTAATTATCGACAGGATTAAACTCGTTTTTCTTTACCTGACCAGTCATACTATTATTGACAATTTTGTTACTTTTAAAATATTTTTTGCTATAAAAAATGGTTCTATTTTTGTAAATCTTATGTGTATATGCCAAGTTCAGCTTGCTGGGTGAGTTCGCAAAGTAGTGACCGCTATTGAATCGGTAGCAATTTCTTTGGGCGGGATTACTTCCACCTCTGATGTTTCCTCTAACATGGTTTGCCTTTCTGTTGTCCGTTCCGCCTGCACCTTCGAAAGTGCTTCCACTTGTGATAAAGCTGTCACCTGATGGTGCTCCAGCTGCCCCTCCCACTGCTCCTCCCGCCGCTCCATCCAGCGAAACGACGTCCCCCCCCTTAAAGGCGGACTGATTATCCACCCTTCCAGTGTTTACTTCATTGAGATTTCCCACACCTCTGTAAAGCTTCCTATCAGTCCCCAGGCCGCTACTTCCATTCTTGTTTAATTTTTTATTTTTCACATCGAAGGAGTTCGTCCCTCCGTCCACATTTGTAGTGAAATAGTTCCCATCTTTGTCCTTCCCCCTTGGTGAAATATTCACATTTTGTAAAATGCCTTTTCTAGTTTTATTTGCACCGTTGTTTATTACCCCTCCTTGGTCAAATCTGTGTACGGGTCCGTCTCCCCCTATCGCTCTGGGGTCAACTCTTAGGTTCTGTTGAAGCGCCTCTCTTTCGTCTCCTTGGACGGGGCCGAAATGTAGGCTGTTTATATTTATATTCGCATTTATATTTGCACCTGTGTTTACGGTACCCTCGTAGGCCTGACTTGGAAACACACCCTTTCCGCTGTTGAAGTAAATTTTTTTTTTAATTTTTCTCTTTTCCTCTTTAAAATTGTTACTTGCAGCACTACTGTTAACATTGCCCTTTGGTTTTTTTCCTTTCAATTCCTTTTTCATTATATGTCTATCTGGTTTTTTTATGTATGTATTAAAACCTTTCTGTTCGTTCGCTTCTTAACGCTTTGGTCTGCTGGGCCATCTCATGATCGTGCTCTTCGAGGGGGGGCGGTGTGTGCAGAGGGGCCTCACTTCGGATAGCTCTTTTTTTTCAGCGGGTCTCCTTATAGGTGTAATAATTCTTTACTCACAAAATGGGCTCCTCCTTCACTTTCCTATTTGGAAGAATCCCCTTATAACGAACGGAAGCAGGGGAAGAAGTAGAGGTACAACTGCAGGTACAGGCAGAGATACACCTACAGGCAGGGATACACCTACAGGTAGAGGTACACCTACAGGCAGGGATACACCTACAGGTAGAGGTACACCTACAGGCAGAGATACACCTACCGGAAGAGCGTTCTTGTGGCCACCCCTACGCTACGTTTGACTCACATACACAAGCAAATGGGCGTATGTGACTCCTTTTCCGCCTTTCCCCATTAAACCTTTCCAACGAAAACATATATATGCTCACCACCCCTTCAGCTACATGCATGCGAGGATTGATATATACGCATATATAAATAATATACCTAAACAAAACCACGCACAAAAAAAAAAAAA
>NC_020404.1:86386-93677 GCF_000321355.1 Plasmodium cynomolgi strain B
AAAAAAAAAAAAATGAATATCTCACTAAGCTATGCTTATCAAAACGTTTCACCATGTCAAAATTAATTTTTCCTTTTTTTATGTTCAAAATTGATAATATGCCCCATTTGGGGTGGGTTGGAAAGCGGGAAATGAGAAACCTTTCAGAGTCATGAAGAATGGATCGGAAAAATCCTTCCTTAAATTTCTTTCCCTTTCACCGCTAATATATATACGTACGCATAAATGAGCACATGGGGGTGACCATGTACTTCTATAAATTGCCCTTGTCGGGGCTTTCAAATGTGGTACTACACGTCTGCGTTCCTTTTATTACTGCATGCATGATTTCGCCACTTATGGTACTTCCTCCTGCAGCGCGTTTCAAAAAGGGCCCTGCTTTACATGTACATATTTTGGCATGTGGGAAGTCTCGCCGCGCTTCGGAACGCTTCTTCTACAAATTCGCAGGAAGGGAAAAAAGAAAAAAAAGAAAAAAAAGAAAAAAAAAAAAAAAAAGAAAAGAAAAAAAAAAAAAATAACTTTTAAAATGAAAGTATGCAAATTTGCTTGCACACTGGGGAAAAAGAACATCCGCTCAGCTTCTCCCAACAGAGTGGTAACATTTTTCGAATTAAAAAGTGACAGAACGGCGCAGCGGGATGTCCCCCTTCGTTCTGATAAACAAATTGCCACATTTGTGGCCATCTGAGTAGACCCATTCATTCTGCACAAATTATATACGCAGCTCCAAATTTGAAAAGAAGAGTCCCTTTTTCCGTCGCGGCAGGGGGAATAGACTTATCCGTGCCGCTCCGCTGTGTCATAGGAAGGCACGCCACGTGGTAGTGAATAATTTCCCTTGTGGGCTGGCCCCACACTGGCGTGGTAGCCGAAACAACTTAGCAATACCCTCCTCCCCCTCCACACACACAGTGGGTCCCTCTCCGAAGGATATCCCCCTCCCTATTGTCAAAATTGATCCCCCATTGGTCTATGTACACCCCTAGACAATTGACCCACAAAGTTGCATCCATACAGATCGAAAGGAAGAAAAGGGTCTCCCCCGAAAAAATAAAAGAATTATCAACATTAACAAGCTACATCCTTGGCTGCCTTCACATACACAAAGATGAACGACGAAGAAAAGGTCTTCTTCAAATTTACTGAAAGTAAAATTCTGCTAAGCGAGTTCTGTGAAGAATATGTTAAAACAAAAAAGAAGGAAGAAATTCTCACTCAAGAAATAAACAAAGTACAACATAAAAACTGCCAAATGGAAAATGAAATAGAGAAATATAAACAACTGGTAAGTAACATAGAAAGAAAAAAAGACAAAGAAATGGAAAATTACAATTTTGAATATGATATAAAAATAAAGAAATTAGAAACAGAAATGGACGTACTTAATTCTTGTCTAAGTAAAGAAAAAGAAAATTATAATTTGAAAGCAACAGAACTTATAGGACTCAAATTGGAAAATGAAAAATATAAATCACAACTAAGTGACCGAAAAGAAAATAATACTCAAGAAAAGGAAAACAAAAAAATGCTTACACAGAACAATATTAATGTACTTAATAAAATATACTCTGAGATTAATCAAAAAGTGGAAGCCATAACGAAACATTTACATGATAGCAAATGTAACAGACATGACATTGAACAGAAAATAAAATCTTACCAATCTCTTTTGAATGAATATTTAAAAAAAATCACAGACACAAATTTGAAATGCGAAAAATTTTATAAATTACATAAAGAAGCACAGTTCAAAAATATGCTCAACAAGTCAAAGAAAAAAGTTCTAAAAAGTCGCATAGAGGAATTAAAAAATGAAAACCAAGTCTTGTCCAACCAGGTCGATGCCTTAAAAAAAAATATTGTCCACATTGATGCCGAGAAAACGCAATACTACTTATTGCTCAAAAAGGCAGAAAAAAAAAATTTGTTTTTTTATCATAAATTTAAGGAAAAAAATGCCACGCAGGGTACTGACAAGGGGATTCCGAGGCATCAACTAGATCACCACCGCCATGATTTCCCCAGGCGCTCCCATTCGTTTGATACCCCAAGAAAGTCACCGCCTCATCTTAAGAGACCAGACCAAGTTGTACCCGACCACGCAACTTGCACAAATGGGAAAAGGAATTCATCTCAACATAGAAACGATGCAATAACCAAAAATGGCCCTCTCCCTTGGAAGAAAAATTCAAAACAAAAGAACAGAAGCACGTCAATTTATAAGTACAGAGATGTAGACAGAAACAAATCATACCGAGCTGACGAATTTAATATCAAAAAGGAAAGGAAGCGAAAGAAAATCTTATTCTTTTCCGACAACGATCATGATAAAAGGCAAAAAAGGAAAAATGCAATTTCGAATGAGAAAAACAGTGTGCAGTACATCGACTTAATAGTTAACTCAACTGACTTACTTTCCAATAAGTTGGGGCCCGATGGAAATGCCCCTAGAACCGCACTATGCTGAAAATACCCCCAGTTTAGCACAGTGCTTCCGCCCCTCACATCCGCGTTCGCCATTCTCCCTGCGCATAATTGGGAGGCAGTGCATTCCTTTTCAAGTTCCCTTCCTCATCACCCCCCCATTTCTCCCTCCGTATGATCCCTCCTTAGTGGAACACCTCGTCGATTCGTCACCACTGATGCTGCCTCGATTACCACGGCGACTTCTCTCCATTTCGAAAACGTCGTCGTTCAGGCAGTTTCCTGATTACCCAAGGGGGGCAATTTTTTTAGTATTTCATTCCATTTCATTTCATTTTTTTTTTTTTTTTTAAAGTGCCATAATGAACTTCCCATATGTTTCTGTTAAATGGGACCCCCAATATAATTCTTCTTGTTAATAACGAAGCTGTAAATAAATCGCGTCACCGTTTTAGAGTAGCTCCCACACATGCTGCAAGGAGAGGTGACAAAAATGGACAAATTTTTTAACTCAGAACGGGTGTAGCCAATGATGCTGACTCTACACACCATACTTCCACCACTGAAGTTAATCCACACACCAGTTACGAAAAATACCATACACACGCATGGTCTCCAAACTGAGGACACCATTCGGGGTGCACATCCCATCGTGGGGAAAAAAGGGCCAGGAAATTTAAAAAAAAAAAAAAAAAAAAAAAACTCCCTATGGCTAAAAAAAAAAAACATACATTATGAAAAAAAAAACGGGAAAAAAAGTGAAACATATAAGGGGATACACTTGCGAACCAATACAGTAATGGTTTCTAGCCATGCTGTACAGATTTAGCAAAACTTCGTTCTTAATGTCATTGCTGTAATTAAATTTGATGTCCTGATTGTTTAAGTAATATTTATTTAAATGTAAGGGCTCGAAAATTTTGTTCGAGCATAGGAATTCCAAAAAATCAGGGAAGTACTTCGTGTCTGCTAACTTTGACTTTGCCAAGTATTTCTGGCACTTTGCAAATCCGTTTGTTAGGTGCCTGATCAGTTTGTGTCTTGCACTCTGCAGGAGGGAAGTGGCGAAAAGGGGAAATGTGCAGTCGATCGGCAGTTTGGGAAAAACGCACATGAATGTGTGCTGCTTCCTCCAGCTTCTACCAGCTTCTTTGCTGCTTCTTCGCAGCTTCTCCTCAGCGGAAGTACCGCTGCGGGCGGCCCGAATTACCAGAATGAAGCCCTCGTAGGGATACACCAGCGCTAGTCCCAGCAGAATGAACGCCAAAATGATGGTCTTCTGGATCACTTTCTTCCGATTTGTCTTTGCGTTATGGAGGATAGACACGGGAATCACGAAGAGCACGCTGAAGAGAGCTGAGTAGGACCAGTTGTACAGCTACAAGGGATCAATCAAATGGGGAAAAGGGGGAAACGTAAAAGGGAGAGAAAAAATGTAGTGATAAAATAACCGCTATAACAACAGAACGGGGGTACATACACCATGCTCTCTGCGTAATCCCATAGGGGGGGGGGATACGAAAACCCCCTTTCGGTAGTTTCTCCCCCCCCTTTTTTTTCCCATTACCGACGACAGGAGCACAACAAAAATGAAGTAAAAACAGTTCATGCTATTCATTATGGAGGAATACGGCGCGACGGAGCTGTTAAAAATGTACAGGACATTACCACCGTCAAATAGTTGTAACGTCTTCTCCACCTCATCCAATTCGTCTTGCAGCCTCTTAACCACTGCTCTGTTTTCCTTCTCGCGAAGAAACTCCTCATCATCACTATGCACAATTTTCGGTTTAGTCAATTTGGAAATATCACCCCAGCTAGCTAAAACTTCCTCATTATTCAAGTTGGAATAAAAATGGGTTATCCCAATTATACTATTTATTTTATTATTCAACTTTTTTATCTTGTCTAAAAGGACAATTTTCTCAATTTTTTGGACCTTCTTATATTTATTCACATTGCTGATTTTTTTAACCATGCACGAAATTACGTAGTTAAAAACAAGGGCCACTATAACTGATAGAATGAGGATTTCCCACCAGTAGTGAGCTATTTCCACGTAAACTTCGTATCGATCTGGGTGCCATTCTGTGCATAGTGGGAGTTTCTTTTCCAAGCTCAGCAGCTCGTATATTTTATCATTCGTTGAAAATAAATATATGGGCAATGAAATTATAAAAATGGTTTTTACATACCCGTAGAGACCCACTATGAGATTTGTGTAGCTTCGTAGAATGGATCCTTTTAGTAACTTCAAAATGGCATAGGCACATATTAAGTAGACACTGTAGCAGTACACACTGATGGGTACTCTCCTTCTGATGGTATCGAAAAAATAAAAATTGGACGAGTGGCAGAACCCTTCGGGGGTATTGCTTTGGCTCCTTATAAAACTTTCCATCGCCTTGGTGAAGTTAAACAAATTTATCATTTTGTTTTTCAGCGGGATCTTACTCACGCCTGCGGCGGTGAAGGCTGCAATGTTTTCCCTTTACAGGGGGGAAAAAAAAAAAAAAAGGGGGGGAAGTATGCGGCAAGTGAGGGGAGGGAGGCGCTCGGATGGCTTTCACTATGTATACGCGCAGTCATCGCGGCAACCGCCACTACAATTGCTACACACTCCAACGGTCAACCCAACTGCTACCCACTCCAACGGCCAACCCAACTGCTACTCACTCCAACGGCCAACCCAACCCATCTGCTACCCAACCCAACTGCTACCCAACCCAACTGCTACCCAACCCAACTGCTACCCATCCAACCGCCTCTCCCGCAGAGCCTACCTCAAAAAGTAGACGTGCCCCTTCTCGTAGCCCCTCTCCAACGCCATGTCAAAGATCGCGTGGTGGGGAGATTCCACTTTCACAGGAATGTTGTAGTAGATTAACTCATTGGTCAGCAGCAAGATAAAGTCCAGGTTGGGCAAAAGCCCATTTAGGCCTTCATAATTTATGTGTATATGTGAAGGGTACACAGAATCAAATTCTATTATGATGGCCGATCTGGAGAGGGCCTTCCTGCCATTGCTTACATCATTACTGTACAAAAAATCTTCGACAAATTTCTGCACTCCTAAAGAATATAGCCATTCCTTGTTGGTGAACAAAAATATAATGTCCTTACTCATATAATTGCAGCTTTGAAAATAATTGATTAACGTTAAACCAACTGAAATGGCGTGAAAATTTTTTCTTTCCTTGTAATCGAAATTTATCACAACGATTATATTTTCCATGTTGTTGCAGAATTTGCACGGCACAGTGCTGACCAGTATGTCACCCTTTATGCCACCCTTTGAGCCACCCTTTGCACCATGCTTTGCACCATCCTTTGCTCTTATCCTGCGTTTCACCGTTTGAACAAACGGGGACATGCTTCTGATATATTCATTTATTACGTCTATTATATCTTCCTTGGATCCATAATTGGAAAAATACCTGCTCGTGTAGTTTAGAAAGTCCTCATGAGTTTTGTCTAAGTTGGAATTTCCTGGAAATTGCGAGAAAATCAGCGAGTCCAGGTCGGCCTTTTTACTAAATTTGTTGAACACGCAAAGGTAAGCGAAGCCCACGACGGATAGGGTGATTCTGCCGAAGGAAAGAAAAGGGGAGACATCAGCAAAGGGCGAAAAAAAAAAAAAACCTACACAGATGCACGTATATGTGTAGGAATGAGTGTAGGCATGGGTGTGCACACGCGTTGCGCAAACGCGATGAGATGTGAAGACGTGTCTGCTATTTCTCTCCCCCCCTCATTCGAGTTAATCACTCCCTCCTCTCTTACCCTATAAATTTCCACTTTTTTAAAACCTTTTTGACCAACAAAAAAAACTTGGGGTTCTCCGAAAACCCCATGATAAATTAAAATGGTGAGATAAAACCAACGAGAATGCGCAGAATGAAAAAATGACAACGCACGCTTATTGGAAACTACAAATGGGGTGGAAAACGCAAAGGCTGATTCCCAAGTGGACGTGTAGGCATGGAAGAAGCTGAGGCCCTTAATACGTGGTTATCGTAAAGGTGATGTGACATAGCAATTCATAACTCCTGTGTTGAGCCATTTAACTGGAGAACTGTCCCCCTTTTCTTCACTCCTCTACGGCTGAACATGGCCTACGCGATGTGCCCACATGTCGCATACCATATGCTGTGTGTTTATTTATTTTTTTTTTTTTTCTTCTTTCTTATGCCCATCAATTTACGCTTAATCCATCTAAATATTTACACTAACAACGAAACGCACTGCAGAGGGAAATTTAAAAAAAAAAAAATTGGAGTCCCTCTCACAATTATTCTATGCATTATGCAGTCAGTCGGATTAGTCCTGTGGGGAAGGAGCGAAGGGGCGAAGTAGGAATGGAACAATTCCCCATCGTATCATATTTTGGCAAAATTAATGCTTCATTATTTGGTCCTCCCCCTCCTCTGCAATATGACCCACCTCCACGTTATGCTACCTATCATTTTACACCCTCCTCAACAGGCAATTTTTGGCGTGAAAAAAAAAAAAATTGGCAGCTGCAACATTCATTCTTTCGTACTACACCTGCATATCCTTTTGCTACATTGGGGGAGCCTTTTTTTTTTTTTTACACACTTTATTCCCTCACTGCAGTATGACCTAATTGCAAAATGGGCACACACCAATGGTAATGCTACTCCCAAAGATCACATCCCAACAGGATAAAATCGCTTCGCATGTCTCCTCTGTTCAAAGACGACCAACGCATACGCATTCTTCAGCACTATTGAAATGCTAAAATAAGAGTTGACATACAGACAAAAAAAAAAAAAAAAAAAAACAGACGGTAGAAGTTGTCACCAGGGGGATACGTGGCATGTTTCCCTTTACTAGGCATTAT